>NW_027011764.1:0-22323 GCF_036934945.1 Oncorhynchus masou masou | reverse complement strand
AATGATAGCATGAAAATAACAAATATATATACATATATTTTCTCCCTTGTTTCATCTTGTTCAAAGCAGGAAGAAAAGGCATGCTTATCTGTGCACCGACACTGATTTGGAGAATAAAGAATGATTTCTGTTCTGTTTAGAGTAATATCACTACAGGCTCTCATCGGGCACCAATCAATTGTTAATCTATACTAGGGTTCCCCAACTGGCGGGCACGCGTGTGATTTCATTTGTCCCCCCAAGTTTATTTAGCATGAGAAATATATATATTTTTTTTTTATTGTTGGACAAAGAAGAAAGGCCAGCAATTTGGTTCCAAGTGCAATTAATTTTGGAAATCTGTTCCAAAGTATTCCCACGCAAAATAGAGAGAGACTTTTAGTATTGTAGTGTATGTGGACACCTGCTCGTCAAACATCTCTTTCCAAAATCATTGGCATTAATAAGGAGTTGGTCCCCCCTTTGCTGCTGTAACAGCCTCCACTCTTCTGGGAAGGCTTTCTACTAGATGTTGGAACATTGCTGCGGGGACTTGCTTCCATTCAGCTGCAAGAGCATTAGTGAGGTCGGGCACTGATGTTGGGCGATTAGGCCTGACTCGCGGTCGGTGTTCCAATTCATCCCATGGGTGTTGAGGTCAGGGCTCTGTTCAGGCCCGTCAAGTTCTTCAACTACGATCTCAACAAACCATTTCTGTCTGGACCTGGCTTTGTGCCTGGGGGCATTGTCATGCTGAAACAGGAAACTGCCTTCCCCAAACTGTTGCCACAAAGTTGGAAACACATCTAGAATGTCATTCTATGGTATAGAGTTAACATTTCCCTTCACTGGAATTAAGGGGCCTAGCCTGAACCATGAAAAACAGCCTCAGATCATTATTCCTCCTCCACCAAACTTTACAGTTGGCACTATGCATTGGGGCAGGTAGCCTGGCAATCTGTCAAACCCAGATTTGTCTGTCGGACTGCCAAATAGGGGAAGCATGATTCATCCCTCCAGAGAACACGTTTCCACTGCTCCAGAGTCCAATGGCAGCGAGCTTTACACCGCTCCAGCCGACGCTTGGCATTGCGCATGGTGATCTTAGGCTTGTGTGCGGCTGCTTGACCATGGAAACCCATTTAATGATGCTCCTGACGAACAGTTCTTATGCTGACATTGCCTCCAGAGGCAGTTTGGAACTCAGTAGTAAGTATTGCAACAGAATTAAAATTGTCAGGGGAAGCTCTAGCAGGACAGAAATTTGACAAACTGACTTGTTGGAAAGGTGGCATCCTATGACGATGCCATGTTAAAAATCACTGAGCTCTTCAGTAAGGCCATTCTACTGCCAATGTTTGTCTATGGAGATTGCATGGCTGTGTGCTTGACTTTATACACCTGTCAGCAACAGGTGTGGCTGAAGTAGCCGACTCCACTAATTTGAAGGGGTGTCCACATACTTTTGTGCATATATAGTGTATATGTGATCATATACAAACGTAAGCAGGGTTTGAAATGTTGTAGTCAAATGTTAAATATGTTTGGGCTTCTTGCTGTCAATTTGCAGTCTACAAAATATTTGTAATTATATTCTGGCACGCTGACCATCCGCTCAAGAAGAAATCTTCCCGCGGTTGAATCTATATTGAACAAAAATATAAATGCAACATACAACAATTTCAACCATTTTACTGAGTTACAGTTCATATGAGGAAATCAGTCAATTGAAATACATTCATTAGGCCCTAATCTATGGATTTCACATGACTGAGCAAGTGCACAGCCATGGGTGTGTCTGGGAGGGCATAGGCCCACCCACTGGAGAGCCAGGCCCAGCCAATCAGAATGCGTTTTTCCCCATAAAAGGGCTTTATTACAAACAGACAGAAATACTTCTCAGTTTCATCAGCTGTCCGAGTGGCCGGTCTCAGATGATCCTGCAGGTGAAGAATCCGATGTGGAGGTCCTGGGCTTGCATGGCTACACGTGGTCTGCGGTTGTGAGGCCGGTTAGGCATACTGCCAAATTCTCTAAAACAATGTTGGAGGCAGCTTATGGTAGAGAAATTAACATTCAATTCTCTGGCAACAACTCTGGTGGACATTCCTGCAGTCCTGCCAATTGCGTGTTCCCTCAAAATGTAGACATCTGTGGCATTGTGTTGTGTGACAAAACTGCAAATTTTAGTGTGTCCTTTTATTGTACCCAGCACAAGGTACTGTTCCGGCGCCGACAGAGATGGCCGCCTCGCTTCGCGTTCCTAGGAAACTATGCAGTTTTTTGTTTTTTTACGTGTTATTTCTTACATTAGTACCCCACGTCATCTTAGGTTTCATTACATACAGTCGAGAAGAACTACTGAATATAAGATCAGCGTCAACTCACCATCAGTACGACCAAGAATATGACTTTCGCGAAGCGGATCCTGTGTTCTGCCTTTCAACCAGGACAACGGAATGGATCCCAGCCGGCGACCCAAAAAACGACTTCGCAAAGGGGGAAACGAGGCGGTCTTCTGGTCAGACTCCGGAGACGGGCACATCGTGCACCACTCCCTAGCATTCTTCTCGCCAATGCCCAGTCTCTTGACAACAAGGTTGATGAAATCCGAGCAAGGGTAGCATTCCAGAGGGACATCAGAGACTGTAATGTTCTTTGCTTCAGGGAAACATGGCTCACTGGAGAGACGCTATCGGAGGCAGTGCAGCCAGCAGGTTTCTCCACGCATCGCGCCGACAGAAACAAACACCTTTCTGGTAAGAAGAGGGGCGGGGGCGTATGACTTATGGCTAACGAGACGTGGTGTGATCACAGAAACATACAGGAACTCAAATCCTTCTGTTCACCTAATTTAGAATTCCTCACAAGCAAATGTAGACCGCATTATCTACCAAGAGAATTCTCTTCGATTATAATCACAGCCGTATATATTCCCCCCCAAGCAGACACATCGATGGCTCTGAATGAACTTTATTTGACTCTTTGCAAACTGGAATCCATACATCCTTAGGCTGCATTCATTGTAGCTGGGGATTTTAACAAGGCTAATCTGAAAACAAGACTCCCTAAATTGTATCAGCATATCGATTGCGCTACCAGGGCTGGCAAAACCTTGGATCATTGTTATTCTAACTTCCGCGACGCATATAAGGTCCTGCCCCGCCCTCCTTTCGGAAAAGCTGACCACGACTCCATTTTGCTGATCCCTGCCTACAGACAGAAACTAAAACAAGAAGCTCCCACGCTGAGGTCTGTCCAACGCTGGTCCGACCAAGCTGATTCCACACTCCAAGACTGCTTCCATCACGTGGACTGGGACATGTTTCGTATTGCGTCAGACAACAACATTGACGAATACGCTGATTCGGTGTGCGAGTTCATTAGAACGTGCGTTGAAGATGTCGTTCCCATAGCAACGATTAAAACATTCCCTAACCAGAAACCGTGGATTGATGGCAGCATTCGCGTGAAACTGAAAGCACGAACCACTGCTTTTAATCAGGGCAAGGTGACTGGTAACATGACCGAATACAAACAGTGCAGCTCTTCCCTCCGCAAGGATATCAAACAAGCTAAGCGTCAGTACAGAGACAAAGTAGAATCTCAATTCAACGGCTCAGACACAAGAGGTATGTGGCAGGGTCTACAGTCAATCACGGACTACAGGAAGAAAACCAGCCAAGTCACGGACCAAGATGTCTCGCTCCCAGGCAGACTAAATAACTTTTTTGCCCGCTTTGAGGACAATACAGTGCCACTGACACGGCCTGCAACGAAAACATATGAAAACATGCGGTCTCTCCTTCACTGCAGCCGAGGTGAGTAAAACGTTTAAACGTGTTAACCCTCGCAAGGCTGCAGGCCCAGACGACATCCCCAGCCGCGCCCTCAGAGCATGCGCAGACCAGCTGGCTGGTGTGTTTACGGACATATTCAATCAATCCCTATACCATTCTGCTGTTCCCACATGCTTCAAGAGGGCCACCGAGCTGACAAGGTCATTGAAAATAAGAATTTGTTCTTAACTGACTTGCCTAGTAAAATAAAAAGGTTAAAAAAAAATTGTTCCCAAGAAAGCTAAGGCAACTGAGCTAAACGACTACCGCCCCCGTAACACTCATTTCCGTCATCATGAAGTGCTTTGAGAGACAAGTCAAGTACCATATCACCTCCACACTACCTGACACCCTAGACCCACTCCAATTTGCTTACCGCCCAAATAGGTCCACAGACGACGCAATCTCAACCACTGCCCTAACCCATCTGGACAAGAGGAATACCGATATGAGAATGCTGTTCATCGACTACAGCTCGGCATTTAACACCATAGTACCCTCCAAGCTCGTCATCAAGCTCGAGACCCTGGGTCTCGACCCCGCCCTGTGCAACTGTGTACTGGACTTCCTGGCGGGCCGCCCCCAGGTGGTGAGGGTAGGCAACAACATCTCCACCCCGCTGATCCTCAACACTGGGGCCCCACAAGGGTGCGTTCTGAGCCCTCTCCTGTACTCCCTGTTCACCCACGACTGCGCGGCCACGCACGCCTCCAACTCAATCATCAAGTTTGCGGACAACACAACATTTACATTTACATTTAAGTCATTTAGCAGACGCTCTTATCCAGAGCGACTTACAAATTGGTGAATTCACCTTCTGACATCAGTGGAACAGCCACTTTACAATAGTGCATCTAAATCATTTAAGGGGGGTGAGATACCGCGCAAGTATAAACACCAGGGGCCACACAGCCGTCATACCGCTCAGAAAGGAGACGTGTTCTGTCTCCTGGAGATGAACGTACTTTGGCGCTAAAAGTGCAAATCAATCCCAGAACAACAGCAAACAACCTTGTGAAGATGCTGGAGGAAACAGGTAGAAAAGTACAACAGTGGTAGGCTTGATTACCAACAACGACGAGACGGCCTACAGGGAGGAGGTGAGGGCCCTCGGAGTGTGGTGTCAGGAAAATAACCTCACACTCAACGTCAACAAAACTAAGGAGATGCTTGTGGACTTCAGGAAACAGCAGAGGGAACACCCCCATATCCACATCGATTGAACAGTAGTGGAGAGGGTTGTAAGTTTTAAGTTCCTCGACATACACATCACAGACAAACTGAATTGGTCCACTCACACAGACAGCATCGTGAAGAAGGCGCAGCAGCGCCTCTTTAACCTCAGGAGGCTGAAGAAATTCGGCTTGTCACCAAAAACACTCACAAACTTCTACAGATGCACAATCGAGAGCATCCTGGCGGGCTGTATCACCGCCTGGTACGGCAACTGCTCCGCCCACAACCGTAAGTCTCTCCAGAGGGTAGTGAGGTCTGCACAACGCATCACCGGGGGCAAACTACCTGCCCTCCAGGACACCTACACCACCCGATGTTACAGGAAGGCCATAAAGATCATCAAGGACAACACCCACCCGAGCCACTGCATGTTCACCCCGCTATCATCCAGAAGGCAAGGTCAGTACAGGTGCATCAAAGCTGGGACCGAGAGACTGAAAAACAGCTTCTATCTCAAGGCCATCAGACTGTTAAACAGCAACCACTAACATTGAGTGGCTGCTGCCAAAACACTGACTCAACTCCAGCCACTTTAATAATGGGAATTGATGGGAGATGATGTAAAATATATCACTAGCCACTTTAAACAATGCTACCTAATATAATGTTTACATACCCTACATTATTCATCTCATATGTATACGTATATACTGTACTCTATATCATCTACTGCATCTGTTATGTACTTGAGTGAAGACCCAAAAGCGGTTTTAACAGAAAACAGAGTTCTTTAATGAAAAACAGGAATGGCATAAATCCTCTTCCAACGTAGTCAATGTAACAAAAAGAACGTTAGTATAATGCAGGATGCACCTGCCAGGCAGACTCCGACAGGATAGGACAAGGTGGAAGCAAACGGGACGACAGCTTGCTTCTGGCATCAAAAACACAAACAAGAATCAGACACCGAAAGTAGCAGGAACAGAGAGAGAAATAGAGACCTAATCAGAGGGGGAAGAGAGAACAGGTGGGACAGAGTGAATGAGCTAGTTAGGGGAGATGTAGAACAGCTGAAGAATGAGAGACAGAGAAGGTAACCTAATAAGACCAGCAGAGAGAGACAGAGTGAAGAGAAAGGACAGGAACAGACATAACAAGACATGACAGTACCCCCCACTCACCGAGCGCCTCCTGGCGCACTCGAGGAGGAAACCTGGCGGCAACGGAGGAAATCATCGATCAGCGAACGGTCCAGCACGTCCCGAGAGGGAACCCAACTCCTCTCCTCAGGACCGTACCCCTCCCAATCCACTAGGTACTGATGACCACGGCCCCGAGGGCGCATGTCCAAAATCTTACGAACCCTGTAGATGGGTGCGCCCTCGACAAGGATGGGGGGGGGAGGGACAAGCGGGGGCACGAAGAACGGGCTTAACACAGGAGACATGGAAGACCGGGTGAACGCGACGAAGATAGCGCGGGAGAAGAAGTCGCACTGCGACAGGATTAATGACCTGAGAAATACGGAACGGACCAATGAACCGCGGGGCCAACTTGCGAGAAGCTGTCTTAAGGGGAAGGTTCTGAGTGGAGAGCCATACTCTCTGACCGCAACAATATCTAGGACTCTTGGTCCCTACGCTTATTAGCGGCCCTCACAGTCTGCGCCCTATTACGGCAAAGTGCCGACCTGACCCCCCTTCCAGGTGCGCTCGCAACGCTGGACAAAAGCCTGAGCGGAGGGGACGCAGGACTCGGCGAGCTGAGATGAGAACAGCGGAGGCTGGTACCCGAGGCTACTCTGAAAAGGAGATAGACCGGTAGCAGACGAGGGAAGCGAGTTGTGGGCGTACTCTGCCCAGGGGAGCTGTTCTGACCAAGACGCAGGGTTACGAAAAGAAAGACTGCGTAAAATGCGACCAACAGTCTGATTGGCCCGTTCGGCTTGACCGTTAGACTGGGGATGAAAGCCGGACGAGAGACTGACGGAAGCCCCAATCAAATGGCAAAACTCCCTCCAAAATTGAGACGTGAACTGCGGGCCTCTGTCGGAAACGACGTCAGACGGAAGGCCATGAATTCGGAAAACATTCTCGATAATGATCTGAGCCGTCTCCTTAGCAGAAGGGAGCTTAGTGAGAGGAATGAAATGAGCCGCCTTAGAGAATCTATCGACAACCGTAAGAATAACTGTCTTCCCCGCTGATGAAGGCAGTCCGGTGATAAAATCTAAAGCGATGTGAGACCACGGTCGAGAGGGAATGGGAAGCGGTCTGAGGCGGCCGGCAGGAGGAGAGTTCCCAGATTTAGTCTGCGCGCAGACCGAACAAGCGGCGACAAATCGACGCGCGTCACGTTCCCGAGTGGGCCACCAGAAACGCTGCGAATGGAAGCGAGCGTACCCCGAACGCCGGGTGGCCGGCTAACTTGGCAGAGTGGGCCCACTGAAGAACGGCCGGACGAGTAGGAACGGGAACGAACAGAAGGTTCCTAGGACAAGCTCGCGGCGACGGAGTGTGAGCGAGTGCTTGCTTTACCTGCCTCTCAATTCCCAGACAGTCAACCCGACAACACGCCCGTCGGGAGAATCCCCTCGGGTCGGTGGAGACCTCAGAAGAACTGAAGAGACGAGATAAAGCATCAGGCTTGGTGTTTTTGAGCCCGGACGATAAGAAATAACAAACTCGAAACGAGCGAAAAACAGAGCCCAACGAGCCTGACGCGCATTAAGTCGTTTGGCTGAACGGATGTACTCAAGGTTCCTATGGTCAGTCCAAACGACAAAAGGAACGGTCGCCTCCAACCACTGTCGCCATTCGCCTAGGGCTAAGCGGATGGCGAGCAGTTCACGATTACCAACATCATAGTTACGTTCTGACGGCGATAAGCGATGAGAAAAAACGCGCAAGGATGGACCTTGCCGTCAGAGAGAGAGCGCTGAGAAAGAATGGCTCCCACGCCCACCTCTGACGCGTCAACCTCAACAACAAAACTGACTAGAGATGTCAGGTGTAACAAGAATAGGTGCGGATGTAAAACGATTCTTAAGAAGATCAAAAGCTCCCTGGGCGGAAACGGACCACTTAAAGCACGTTTTAACAGAAGTAAGGGCTGTGAGGGGAGCTGCCACCTGACCGAAATTACGGATGAAACGACGATAGAAATTAGCGAAGCCCAGAAAGCGCTGCAGCTCGACGCGTGACTTAGGAACGGGCCAATCAATGACAGCCTGGACCTTAGCGGGATCCATCTTAATGCCCTCAGCGGAAATAACGGAACCGAGAAAGGGACAGAGGCGGCATGAAAAGTGCACTTCTCAGCCTTCACATAAAGACAGTTCTCCAAAAGGCGCTGGAGGGGACGCGTCGCACGTGCTGAACATGAATCGAGAGAGACGGTGAAAAAATCAGGATATCGTCCATGTAAACGAAAACAAAAATGTTCAGCATGTCTCTCAGGACGTCGTTAACTAGTGCCTGAAAGACAGCTGGAGCGTTAACGAGGCCGAAAGGAAGAACCCGGTATTCAAAGTGCCCTAACGGAGTGTTAAACGCCGTCTTCCACTCGTCCCCCTCCCTGATGCGCACGAGATGGTAGGCGTTACGAAGGTCCAATTTGGTGAAAAACCTGGCTCCCTGCAGGATCTCGAAGGCTGAAGACATAAGAGGAAGCGGATAACGATTCTTAACTGTTATGTCATTCAGCCCTCGATAATCCACGCATGGGCGCAGGGACCCGTCCTTCTTCTGAACAAAAAAAAACCCCGCTCCGGCGGGAGAGGAGGAGGAGACTATGGTACCGGCGTCGAGCGAAACCGACAAATAATCCTCGAGAGCCTTACGTTCGGGAGCCGACAGAGAGTATAATCTACCCCGGGGGAGTAGTTCCCGGAAGGAGATCAATACTACAGTCATACGACCGGTGTGGAGGAGAGAAGTGGCCTTGGAACGACTGAACACCGTGCGCAGATCGTGATACTCCTCCGGCACCCTGTCAAATCGCCAGGCTCCTCCTGTGAAGAAGAGACAGAGGAAACAGGAGGGATAGCAGACATTAAACAGGTCACATGACAAGAAACATTCCAGGATAGGATAGTATTACTAGACCAATTAATAGAAGGGTTATGGCGCACTAGCCAGGATGACCCAAAACAACAGGTGTAAAAGGTGAACGAAAAATTAAAAAAAAATGGTTTCGCTATGATTACCAGAGACAGTGAGGGTTAAAGGCAGCGTCTCACGCTGAATCTTGGGGAGAACTACCATCTAAAGCGAACAAGGCCGTGGGCTCCCCTAACTGTCTGAGAGGAATGTCATGTTCCCGAGCCCAGGTCTCGTCCATAAAACAGCCCTCCGCCCCAGAGTCTATCAAGGCACTGCAGGAAGCAGATGAACCGGGCCAGCGGAGATGGACCGGAAAGGTAGTGCGTTATCCAGAAGGAGAGGCCTGAGTAAGTTGCGCTCACCAGTAGCCCTCCTCTTACTGATGAGCTCTGGCTTTTACTGGACATGAGGTGACAAAATGACCAGCGGAGCCGCAGTAGAGACAGAGGCGATTGGTGATTCTCCGTTCCTTCTCCTTGGCCGAGATGCGGATACCCCCAGCTGCATAGGCTCAGCATCCGAGCCGGCGGAGGAGGGTGGCAGTGATGCGGCAGGTGGCAGTGATGTGGAGAGGGGGCAACGGAGAACGCGAGCTCCTTTCACGAGCTCGGCGACGAAGATCAAACCGTCGCTCTATGCGAATAGCGAGAGCTATTAAGGAGTCCAGACTGGAAGGAACCTCCCGGGAGAGGATCTCATCCTTAACCTCGACGAGGAGACCCTCCAGAAAACGAGCGAGCAAAGCCGGCTCGTTCCAGTCACTAGAGGCAGCGAGAGTGCGAAACTCAATAGAATAATCCGTTATGGATCGATTCCCCTGACATAGGGAAGACAGGGCCCTGGAAGCCTCCTCCCCAAAAACAGAACGGTCAAAAACCCGTATCATCTCCTCCTTAAAGTCCTGATACTGGTTAATACACTCAGCCCCTCGCCTCCCAGATTGCCGTGCCCCACTCACGCGCCCGTCCGGTAAGGAGAGAAATGACGTAGGCGATGCGGGCTGCGCTCCTGGAGTAAGTGTTGGGCTGGAGAGAGAACACCACATCACACTGAGTGAGGAATGAGCGGCACTCAGTGGGCTCCCCAGAGTAACACGGCGGGTTGTTGATCCTGGGCTCCGGAGACTCGGAAACCCTGGAAGTGGGCGGTGGATCGAGGTGGAGTTGGTGAACCTGTCTTGTGAGGTCGGAGACTTGGACGGCCAGGGTCTCAACGGCATGTCGAGCAGCAGACAATTCCTCCTCGTGTCTGCCTAGCATCGCTCCCTGGATCTCGACGGCGGAGTGAAAGGGTCCGGAGCCGCTGGGTCCATTCTTGGTCTGATTCTTCTGTTATGTACTTGAGTGAAGACCCAAAAGCGGTTTTAACAGAAAACAGAGTTCTTTAATGAAAAACAGGAATGGCATAAATCCTCTTCCAACGTAGTCAATGTAACAAAAAGAACGTTAGTATAATGCAGGATGCACCTGCCAGGCAGACTCCGACAGGATAGGACAAGGTGGAAGCAAACGGGACGACAGCTTGCTTCTGGCATCAAAAACACAAACAAGAATCAGACACCGAAAGTAGCAGGAACAGAGAGAGAAATAGAGACCTAATCAGAGGGGGAAGAGAGAACAGGTGGGACAGAGTGAATGAGCTAGTTAGGGGAGATGTAGAACAGCTGAAGAATGAGAGACAGAGAAGGTAACCTAATAAGACCAGCAGAGAGAGACAGAGTGAAGAGAAAGGACAGGAACAGACATAACAAGACATGACAGCATCCTTATGTAATACATGAATCACTAGTCACTTTAACTATGCCACTTTGTTTACATACTCATCTCATATGTATATACTGTACTCGATACCATCTACTGTATCTTGCCTATGCTGCTCTGCACCATCACTCATTCATATCTTTATGTACATATTCTTTATCCCCTTACACTGTGTATAAGAAATTCGTTTTGGAATTGTTAGATTACTTGTTGGTTATTACTGCATTGTCGGAACTAGAAGCACAAGCATTTCGCTACACTCGCATTAACATCTGCTAACCATGTGTATGTGACAAATAAAATTTGATTTGATTTGACCTGTGTAATGATCATGCTGTTTAATCAGCTTCTTGATATGCCACACCGGGCAGGTGGATTATCTTGGCAAAGGAGAAATGCTCACTAAGAGGGATGTAAACAAACTTGCGCACAACATTTGAGATAAATAACCTTTTTGTGCGTTTGGAACATTTCTGGATATGTTTTATACTGATCTGTCCTCATGGAAATTGTATCTCTTAACTACAGTAGTGTTCCCCATAGTGTGATTCATTTTGGGCTGTTTGTTAAGACAGGAGTGGGCCACAGTTGTTTGGAAAAGGTTGTTCTATAGAACAAGTCATATTTTTTTTCTCTCTCAGCCATCAAGACGAACGCGGTGCGTGAAGGGGATGAGTATGTGGTGAACGGTGGTAAGATGTGGACCACTAACGGCACCCAGGCTGACTGGATGTGTCTCCTGGCCAACACCAGTGACGGTCCGTCTCACAAGAACAAGTCCCTCATCTGTCTGCCTATGAACTCTCCTGGTGAGACACAATTATATATACTTAGTCTACAAAAACTCTCCAATCGTCAATAGCTTCATCTCCAGTTATTGACCTTATGTTCTGAAATTGAAAGCGGGCTATTGTTGAGGGCCAAATCCTAATTTGAGATTCTGTTAGAATTTGTGCTAAGCTCCCATTTTAAGGTTAAGTGCCTTGCTCAAGGGCACATCGACTTTTCACCTAGTTGGCTCTGGGAATCGACCAAAGCGACCTTTCTGTTATTGGCCGAATGCTCTTAACCGCTAGGCTACCTGCTGCTCTCCATCTCACATCAATACATGCATTTAGCCGATTTCAAGTTGGGATCTATCAAGTATAGATGATTACATTTATATTCACATTTTAGTAATACCTCTGATTACTCACAACATTTTCAGTGTTCTGTGCAGAAGTCAATGTCCAAGATCAAGGGATTATTATAATCTCCAGACAGTGTTATAATTTGTTAAGACTCCATTAGGGAGCTACCGGATGGCCTCTGGTATCCCAGCCAAGACACACATGATGACGCCACTCTTTGCTGTCCCTCACAGGGGTTCACATCGCCCGCAAGATCGACAAGATGGGGATGAGGTCTTCTGACACAGCAGAGGTCTTCTTTGATGACGTGCGCGTGCCTTGCAAGACCCTCATTGGTCAGGAGGGGATGGGAGGGGATGAGTCAGCCAGTGTAAATAAAAGGTCTTTAGCAAATAAATAAGATGGAATATCTCATTGATGGTGACGGGAAGTTCTTGAAAGCTTCCTGCTTGTTATATCCCAGTTAATTTAGTCTGGGCTTGATAACAGTCTGTCTGAGTAGGTTGTTAGCCTTTTGGTATTTTTGTTGTTGTATTTTATTAGGATCCCCATTAGCTGTTGCAAAAGCAGCAGCTACTCTTCCTGGGGTCATCACACAAACACACACACAGATACACATACCCACACTGATGAATCACTATATGACTCCATCAACTTGTATCATCCATCCACTTCAAGTTAAACTAGTGATACCCTTTGAGGTGCAAAAAAAAGGACATGAACTTCCCCACACAGTAAATAGTTTACAGCCCCTGCCCATCCCACCCTCTGTAACACAAACGACAAACAGCATCTATATAGAGCCATTTCTCTGCCACGGCATGAAAAGTTGCACGTGCAGTTCGGAATCAGAAAGCTCTTTGTTAACGTAGCAGTGGATACGATCACACACAACTTCAAATGCAGCTCATGCAAGTAAACAAACACATATTCAGATGGTCATCTCAGATGTTATCATAGATTGATTACCTAGCAAGCCAGCCAGCCAAGGTAAAATATCACAAATAGAGCTAGATAAAGCCAGAAGAATAATATACTTGTTAAACATAAGTATAGCCATCAGTCTTGCATGTTTTCATGGTCATCACTCACTCACTGTTGAGTTTGTCAAGGTCCAGACTTTAGCGTTAGCTATCCTGCTACTACAGAGCTTGTTGGTATGGAGTTGCGTAGTTACGCATAACTCGAACTTGACGTTTGCTTGTAAACAAAATAATTCTCTATACTACCGTTTATTTCCTGTTCAGTTCTAACCATGATGGACAACATCATCCAGGAGACCATTCAGTACACCAGACAGAGGAAGATCTTCAAGATGCCTCTTCTCTACCACCAGTCAGTCCACTTCAGACTGGCTGAGCTGGAGACAGAGATCGAGCTGCTGCGTTCCCTCCTCCATCGCTCTACAGGTGGGTCTACTCAAGATAAGATCATGTCTGCATCCCAAATGTCACTCCATTCCCTATGTGGTGCATTACTTTTCACAAGGGCACAAAGTCAATGGTCAATGTAGTGCACTACATAGGGAATATGGTGCTATTTGGTACTAACACCTGTACTGATTTCTATGGGGAAATGTTGTTTGCAGCTTGGCCTTGTGGACACATTAAAGACCAGCCAGATATATGTTAGGGAAGCTACTCTGAAAATACAGTTTACCATGCTATCAATTACTTCACACTGGAAGAAGTAAAGTTAAACTAAAACTACCCTTAAGAAAAATATAGTTTACTAAACTTAAGGTATTTAGAATAAGTAGTTCACGACATACTTTGTGACAAATAATCATATATTTATATAATCGACTACAAATTGCAAGAACAGGTCACTTTGGAGTCAGATGTTAACAGAATGTTTCAAGTGTGAATTGTGAAGGTCTGATGCCAGAAAAAGAAAGGACATTTTTGCCTACTGTTCCCATATTTTCTATTATTTTGGCAGAAACATTAGTGTGTAATTCCAGTAGTTAGCTGCAACGCTGCATGGCAAAAAAAAGTAACTAAAACTAAAAACAATACAAAGATTAGAATTTAGAACTAGCTACTGCAAAATGTAGTTAAGTTACTAGTTGAACTACATGTAGTTCACTACTCTCCAACACTGCCAGATAAATACAATCAGTTAAGTGCAGCCTATGTATGATTCATAATAATGAGCTGTAAACTTTCAAATCTAGGCCAGTAACACAACACATCATTGTAAAGGCGTTCGTCTGTAGAAGGAGAAGTGGACCAAAATGCAGCGTGGTGGTTACTCATGTTCTTTAATGAAAAATGACTCGACATGAAATAACTTAAATATACAAAACAACAAACGGAACGTGAAAACCTATACAGCCTATCTGGTGACTACAAACACAGAGACAGGAACAATTACCCATGAAATACTCAAAGAATATGGCTGCCTAAATATGGTTCCCAATCAGAGACAACGATAATCACCTGACTCTGATTGAGAACCGCCTCAGGCAGCCATAGACTATGCTAGACACCCCACAAAAACCCAAGACAAAAACACACCACAATAACCCATGTCACACCCTGGCCTGACCAAATAAATGAAGACAAACATAATATACTTCGACCAGGGCGTGACAATCATCTAATAATGGTCATTGTCAGGAGACTGGACACATCTGGCTGTTGGCCGTGTTCCATGGCCTTTGAGGGGTTTTAACTAATGCTCAACCACTTTACCAGGCAGTAGCTTCAATGCACTAGTGCAGCTGTTAATTGCTTCATTATATAGGGACTAGAGGCATCTGTTTGGCACAAATAGACACTGTCCACGTCCCAATTCTCCCATTCCCTCCTCTGAACTGATCTGACATTAAAGATCAATGACAATAATATCAGTAAGTAATATCAGTTTAGGACTTGAGTGAAACACATCCTAAATCTTGGCATCAACCTCTTCCCTGTCTCCCATTTCCAGCTCTGTACATCAAGGGCAACGATGTGACTAAGCTGGCGTCCATGGCTAAGCTGAAGGCAGGCCGTCTATCCAGGGAGGTGGGGACAGCTGCCCTGCAGTACTGGGGGAGGGATGGGCTTCACCAGCGATGTCCTGGTCAGCAGGTTTTACAGGTGAGTGGAGAAGAAGAAACTCCTAAAAGAGGCTCAGGACAGCAGCTTAGTTCCTTTCAATGATGTTTATTGCAGATGTGTTTTGGAGCAAGCTCCTTCGTTAAAGCACTGAATAAACTCTGCGACACATTGTGAAGGTTACACGTTCTGCTTATAAGCTTGTCATAAACATTACTAAATATTTAGTTTGCTAACTATTCATGAACTTTATATAATGTATATTTTATCATTCATTCATATATTTATTAAAGTATAAAATATGCTTAACAAAAATGTAAACACAACATTCAACAATTTCAAAGATTTTACTGAGTTACAGTTCATATAAAGAAATCAGTCAATTGAAATAAATTCATTTGGCCCTAATCTATGGATTTCATATGACTGGGAATAGAGATACCTTCTTTTTTTAAGGTAGGGGTGTTGATCAGAAAACCAGTCAGTATCTGCTGTGACCTCCGTTTTCCTCATGCAGCACGATACATCTCCTTTATATAGAGTTGATCAGGCTGTTGATTGTGGAATGTTGTCCCACTCCTCTTAAATGGCTGTGCGAAGTTGCTGGATATTGGTGGGAACTGGAACGCACTATTGTACACGTCGTTCCAGAGCATCCCAAACATGCTTAATGAGTGACATGTCCGGTGAGTATACAGGCAATGGAAGAACTGGGACATTTTCAGCTTCCAGTAATTGTGTACAGATCCTTGCGACATGGGGACGTGCATTATCATGCTGAAACATGAGGTGATGGGGGCAGATGAATGGCATGACAACGGGCCTTAGGATCTCATCACAGTATCTCTGTGCATTCAAATCGCCATTGATAAAATGCAATTGTGTTCGTTGTCCGTACCTTAGGCCTTCCCATGCCATAACCACACAGCCACCATGGGGCATTCGGTTTACAACGTTGACATCAGCAAACCGCTCATCCACACAACACCATACACGTGGTCTGCATTTGTGAGGCCTGTTGAGCGTACTGCCAAATTCTCTAAAACGACATTGAAGGCGGCTTATAGTAGAGAAATTAACATTAAATGATATGGCAACAACTCTGGTGGACATTCCTGCAGTCAGCATACCAATTTCATGCTCCCTCAAAACGTGAGACATCTGTGGCATCGTGTTGTGACAAAACTGCACATTTTAGTGGCCTTTTATTGTTCCCAGCACAAGGTGCAACTGTTTAATGAGCATGCTGTTTAATCAGCTTCTTGATATGGCACACCTGTCAGGTGGACAGATTATCTTTGCAAAGGAGAAATGCTCACTAACAGGGATGTAAACAAATTTGTGCACACAATTTGAAAGAAATACGCTTTTTGTGCGTATGGAACATTTCTGGGATCTTTTATTTCAGCTCATGAAACACCGGACCAACACTTTACATGTTGCGTTTATAGTTTTGTTTTGTGTATTATCAGGAGATGTGCAAATAAAGTATTAGCAAACTCAAAAGGAGTTTATTTAACCCACTGGTATATATGTTGTCCTTTCACTGATCAGATGATGCCATTCGTACAGTAGTAGTACACTAATCAACCACGGTTGATACTACTGTAGTCTAATTACAGTGACACCCAGTGGCGTAGCAAATGAAGACATTAGATGGTCTGCATCCCAAATGGCTCCCTATTTGTCCACTACTTTGGCCAGAGCCTGATGGGCCCTGGTTAAAAGTAGTGAACTATATAGGGAATAGGGTGCTATTTGAGACATGTTATGATCTGGCATCTGGGGGTCAAAGGGCAGGTCTTAATGCCACTATGGGTCAGTTAAAAGGTCTCTGTTTCATCACATCCACAGAACCTTGCTATATACAAATACTATGTATATGCAGATGGATAGTTTAAGGAGGATATTCATGTACGGTAAGTTCATAGCCAATTGAGCTTCCATTTGAGTCAATACAGTTATGCAACGGTGCTGTTTTTTCACTGCAAAGAGTTGACTTTCAATACTAGTTAATTCCACAAACATTCTGGATATTCAGATTGGTAATTTTGCTCAAGAAATTAAACCTAATTCAAGCATCTAATCAGAAACGAGTCCCTATTGTCGCACAAAATTCATGTGGCTTTCATGGTTTTTAAGAATGCGGCATGAGGTAATAGCTGTCATTGAATGAGCTCAGTGTTCATTTGTCGATTTTGCGCTTTTCATTGTCTTGTTTAAATACTTAAGAGACGCCAGGTTACCGTCCATTGGTGGATGCGCTGATGAGGTCATGCTGTCGATCATCTGCAAGTACATGGACACCCTACCCAAGAAGTGATGTCACAGTGCCAGTATGGCTTTCCCTTGTGCTGCACCTCAATCCAGAACATTGTTCCCATTCCTATGCTTCTCTATAATGACTGGATAGGTGGAAGTGATACCTCTTAGTTTATGCCATATTGCTTACACCTATCCAGTCCATGAAGGGGAGTTCCAAAAGGAACAGTACCATTTTCTGGAATTTAATGAACACATCATAATTGCAGTTTAAGATTTTAATTTGTTAATCAATTTAACCGCTGTGTTGCACTTAATTTATGAAAATGCATGTACTGTACTACAGGGCCAGTCAGGAATGTTTTTCAAATAGTGCCTCCATGTTTCCATTCTGGGGAAACATGCCTTAGATTTCGTTCCATTAATTTCTTTATGACAATTGAAAACTGCGGTCCTACAGTAGTTGTGCATTTGTTTGTGTATTGTGGAGGGGATATGTAATCAATGTCTAAGATCAAGTTTTTGTAGATAGTCTTAGGAATACAATGAATAGTATGTACCGTGGTGTAAAATAAATGAAGCGCTATATACCTCAATCTTTTGAAACAATTGTTGAGAAAAGTATCAAACTCTGGAGCGTCAAATCCAAAACATCCATGTTGATTTACATATAAAACATTTTACATCAGTTAACGGGAGAACAGTGTGCAGTGGAGATGAACAGTCTCTGTAGATGGGACAGGAAATGTTTGAAGTGAGCGCACACCCTAATTTATTCCTCAAAACAAATAAACAAGATGTTTGTTTATAGTGGAACACAATTGTTGGACACTATTGATCAAATGTTAAATCAGTCTCACATTGGATCAAGCAACCTCTGACAGCGGAGCAATTCTAATCTTTTTTCACTAATCAGCTCTGAAAAATGTGATTGGGAGGAAAAACATCAGAATTGGGCTGCCTGTGTAACATGTTACTGCTTAGCCTTGACAGATTTGTTGATGCAATAGATCACTCATCCTGTACATCA
This sequence comes from Oncorhynchus masou masou, assembly GCF_036934945.1. NCBI lineage: Eukaryota > Metazoa > Chordata > Actinopteri > Salmoniformes > Salmonidae > Oncorhynchus > Oncorhynchus masou. The sequence continues at coordinate 4,000 of NW_027011764.1, read as the reverse complement.
ACTTATATGCATCATCGTTAAGGGACATTACAAACATATGGCAGTGTCTACTCATTCCATCAGGGTTGTCTGAAATTAACAGACATTTGTTATTATTCCCTATTGCACATTGTCATTGATGATTTGGGGGGGGGGGGGTCTTCTCAAACATTAAGCACATTCTTACAGTCTCATTGTCATCATCCTGGTCTTCTGATGCAGAGGTGCACGCATGGCACAGACTGGGAAAGGAAACATGAGGCAGGGAGGGAAAAGCCAGGGCCTCCTGTAACACATCACCTCAGTTTGATAAACCAGTAAAGGATGGTGAAAACCAAGAAGCAGAAGAACAGCATGTAGCACAGGAGCTTGGTCTGGCTTCCCCTGGAAAGCTGCTTCACTCTCCCTATGGTGGCCCCCAACAAACCTCCCGTTGAGTCAAAGTCTGAGTCCTGTTAGTAGGAAAAATAACAAAACAATACATCCAGTGACATGTTTGGCCATCCTGATTTGAATTGCTCTGAAATGTGTAATAAGGTAAATCCATTTGAATTCAATCACTTTGACAGCACCCTTTATGAATCGAACGAATTCCATACATATTTGTCCATTGTAGAAGTGCTCAGAAAGTGACTTTGGACCTTGAGTGCCAAAACATTCAAGCCTAACAGTGCTAAAAGTTATATTTTGCATAACATAAAACAGCCATGTCTTCATCACTGGAAAATATAAATGGTTGAGAAACAGGGTTGTCAAACAATTTTTTACATTTCCTGAAAAAAAAACGTTAGGGTCCGGGCTGGTCAGGGAGGCCAAGGTTCCGCTGGACATGGTAACGCAGGGGGATCATAGGGAGCGGATCAGTTTCTTCCTTATCGATTCACCTGCGTTTCCAGTGGTGTTGGGGATTCCCTGGCTGGCTATTCTCAATCCCCTCATTTCCTGGAGACACGGGGCTCTTCAGGGGTGGTCAGAGGAGTATTCAGGTAGGTGTATAGGAGTTTCCATCGGTGCCACGTCGGTGGAGAGTCCAGACCAGGTTTCCACTGTGCGCATTCCCTCAGAATATGCCAATTTGGCTATCGCTCTATGTAAAAAAAAGGCGACCAAATAAACCTCCAGGAGAACGCTGCACTTCCCAGGAGTCACGTGTACCCATTGTCACAGGAGGAGACGTTGGCTATGGAGACATATGTCACGGAATCTCTGAGACAGGGGTACATTCGGCCCTCCATGTCACCCGTCTCCTTGAGTTTTTTTTTGTGAAAAAAAAGGAGGGAGGACTGCGTTCATGCATTGATTATCAAGGTCTCAATTCGATCACAGTGGGGTTTAGTTATCCGCTATCTCTCATCCCTACAGTGGTGGAATCATTCCACAGAACACGTTTTTTCACAAAACTGGACCTCAGGAGCACGTATAATCTGATGCATATTCAGAATGGAGATGAGTGGAAAACCAACTTCAGTACCACATCGGGCCACTATGAGTACCTCGTCATGCCGTATGGGTTAAAGAATGCTCCAGCCGTCTTTCAATCCTTTGTAGATGAGATTCTCAGGGACCTGCACGGGCAGGGTGTGGTGGTGTACATTGATGACATCCTGATCTATTCCACCACACGCCGCACATGTCTCCCTGGTACGTAAGGTACTTGGGCGACTGCTGGAGCATGACCTATACGTCAAGGCTGAGAAATGTGTGTTCTCCAAACGAGCCGTTTCCTTCCTGGGTTATCGCATTTCCACCTCGGGGGTGGTGATGGAGTGTGACCGCGTTAACGCCGTGCGTAATTGGCCGACTCCGACCACGGTAAAGGAGGTGCAGCGGTTTTTAGTGTTTGCCAATTACTACCGGAGGTTTATCCTGGGTTTTGGCCAAGTGGCAGCTCCTATTACCTCAATGCTGAAGGGGGAGCCGGTGCATTTACGGTGGTCGGCCGAGGCGAGCGGAGCTTTCAACAGGTTGAAGGCGCTGTTTACTGACGGGCCCGTGTTGAAGCATCGGACCCCTCGTTAGCGTTCATAGTGGAGGTGGATGCGTCCGAGGCTGGGGTTGGGCCATGCCATGCTTGAAGAAGCTGGGTCAGCCAGCGGAACTATGATGTGGTGGACCGGGAGTTGTTAGCTATGGTAAAAGCCCTGAAGGTGCGGAGACACTGGCTTGAGGGGATTAAGCACCCTTTTCCTCATCTGTAGTGACCACCCCAATATGGAGTATTGGGGTGGGAAGACGAATCTCGTCAAGCTAGGTGGGCCATGTTCTTTACAGATTCAGATTCACGATCTCTTATAGACCAGGTTCCCCTCAACACTAAGGCGAAGCACTGCCCCGTCTCTATGACACTGGGACCGGTCCATCGTCCTACTCCCATCCTTCCAGCTTCTTCTAGGCTGGTGGCACCGGTGGTATGGGAGGTGGACGCGGACACATCGACGGGCGTTGCGGTTGGAAGCTGCGCCTTCACAGTGTCCTACGGTCTCAGGTACGTCCCGCTTGGTGTCCGTGATCAATTGATTCGGTGGGGCTCACACACTACCCTCTTCAGGGCATCCGGGGCTTGTGAGGACAGTGCGGGGTCTTAGGGGGAAATACTGATGGCCCACCATAGCCAAGGACGTGAGGCTCTATGTCTCCTCCTGTTCAGTGTGCGCCCAGAGTAAGGCTCCTAGGCACCTGCCTAGAGGAAACTACAGCCCCTCCCCAGTTCCACAATGGCCCTGGTCTCATCTGTCGGTGGACTTTATTACTGATCTTTCCCCATCTCAGGGGAACACTACCATTCTGGTCATTGTAGATCGGTTCTATAAGTCCTGCCGTCTCCTCCCATTGCCTGGTCTCCCTACGGCCCTACAGACTGCAGAGGCTGTATTTACCCGCGTCTTCCGGCGCTACGGGGTGCCGGAGGACATCGTATCTGATCGGGGGTCCCCGGTTCATGTCCCGAGTTTGGAGGGAGTTTATGGAACATCTGGGGGTCTCGGTCAGCCTGACCTCTGGTTATCACACCGAGAGCAATGGGCAGGTGGAAAGAGTGAACCAGGCAGTGGGTAGGTTTCTGCGGTCATGTGCCAGGACCGGCCAGGAGAATGGGCGAGGTACATCCCATGGTTGGAGTTGGCCCAGAACTCACTCCGTCACTCCTCCACGAACATCGCCATTCCAATGCGTGCTGGGCTACCAGCCGTCCCTGGCTCCGTGGCATCAGAGTCAGACCCGAATCTCCTGTGGTGGAGGAGTGGGTGCAGAGCTCTGGGAGACCTGGAGTACAGTCAGGACACTCTCAAAGCAGGCCGGTGGATGGCAGAAGAAGAGTGCTGACTGCCACCGCAGTGAGGCCCCTGTGTTCGCACACCCAGGGACAGGGTCTGGCTCTCGACCCCGAAAACCTGCCTCTCTGTCTGCCCTGCCGGAAGCTGGGGCCGCAGTGGGGCCCTTTAAAGTCCTGAGGAGGATAAACGAGGTGTGTTATAGATTACAGCTCCCCTCTTACTATCGCATTAACCCCTCGTTTCATGTGTCTCTCCTCAGGCCGGTGGTAGCTGGTCCCCTACAAGAAGGTGAGGTGCCAGAGGTCCCTCCGCCCCCTCTGGACATCGAGGGGTCCCCGGCTTACATGGTACGAGGCTATTCTGGACTCGATACGCCGGGTGAGGGGCCTGCAGTACCTCGTGGACTGGGAGGGGTACGGTCTGGAGGAGAGGTGCTGGGTACCGGTGGGGGATATTTTGGATCCATCGCAACTAAGGGAGTTCCATCGCCTTCATCCGGATCTCCCTGCCCCTCGACCTCCGGGTCGCCCTTGAGTTTTGTTTTGGGCTATTTAAACCCGGTGAGGCCTGCCGGCTTTTATGCGGGCTTGTTTTCTGTTCATGGTGTGTGGATTATTGTGGATTCCGTTTTTCCGGACAGTTTCGTCCTGGTTGTTGGACTGGGTATTTATGCGCCCTTGTGTTTGGCGTGACCGTTACTCTGTTCCTGGAATAAAGATCCACGTTTTGAACTACCCTGCTCTCTGCGC
>NW_027011763.1:0-22330 GCF_036934945.1 Oncorhynchus masou masou | reverse complement strand
TATGGATCCCCATTAGTTCCTGGCTAAGGCAGCATCAACAATTCCTGGGGTTTATTATGGATCCCCATTAGTTCCTGCCAAGGCAGCAGCTACTCTTCCTGGAGTTTATTATGGATCCCCATTAGTTCCTGCCAAGGCAGCAGCTACTTTTCCTGGGGTTTATTATGGATCCCCATTAGTTCCTGCCAAGGCAGCAGCTACTCTTCCTGGGGTTTATTACGGATCCCCATTAATTCCTGTCAAGGCAGCAGCTACTCTTCCTGTGGTTTATTATGGATCCCCATTAGTTCCTGCCAAGGCAGCAGCTACTCTTCCTGGGGTCCAGCAAAATTAAGGCAGTAAAACTATTTAAAAAACATTAAAATTCCTTATTTACACAAGTATTCAGACCCTTGACCCTTTACCCTTTGCTATGAGACTTGAAATTGAGGTCCTGTTTTGATTTATTTTACAATTATTTTTTTTGTGACAATAAAATTTCTATTTAATCCATTTTCAATTCAGGCTGTTTTCAAAAAATATGTGGAAAAAGGGTTTGAATACTTTCTGAAGGCACAGCAGGTAACTTGACAGAGAGGGAAAGAGGAAGGAGACACTCTCAGAAAGGACCCTGTATTCCCATGTAAGGTTTCAACTTTGCGGACTCTGTCAAATTTTAACTTTTCCAAGCTATTAAAATATAAATCGATCCCTAAGATACATTCGGACTTTGCCTTGCAGGATTTATTTATCGCCTATGCCTGGCAATAAAAACAGTGGCCTGAAACTCATAGTGTACAGGCCACATCAGGCCCCCAAGGAACATTATTCTGGCTGGCAAACTGATGTGCAATTCCTATTGGATTCCAGCCAGATATCTATCGTTTAGATTGTTTATTCACCCGCAACCTACATTCAAATCAAATCAAAGTTTATTGGTCACGTATACAGTTTAGCAGATCTTATAGCGGGTGCAGTGAAATGTATTATGTTACTAGCTCATAACAGTAAAATATCAAAAAAATAATACAAAAATAAATCAAGAAATGTCCGAGCGAATCTAATTAACAACCCAAATAGCACTGTAACAAGTCATCCAAATCTACTCCAGATGAATTTACAAAAGATATATTACACAAAAAAATGTAATTAATTACACTGAACAAAAATATAAACGCAACATGCTACAAATTCAAAGATTTTACTGACTTACAGTTCATGTAAGGAAATCAGTCAATTGAAATAAATTCATTAAAATAAAAAATAAAAATTAGGCCCTAATCTATGGATTTCACATGACTGGGAATACAGATATGCATCTGTTGGTCACAGATACCTTTAAAAAAAGGTAGGCGAGTGGATAACCTTTTAAAACAGGAACGTGGAAAACCAATCAGTATCTGGTGTGACCTCTATTTGTCTCATGCAGTGCAACACATCTCCTTCACATAGAGTTGATCAGGCTGTTGATTGTGGCCTGTGGAATGGTGTCCCACTCCTCTTCAATGGCTGTGCAAAGTTGCTGGATATTGGAACTGGAACGCGGTGTCATACACGTCAATCCAGAGCATCCCAAACATGCTCAATGGGTGACATGTCTGGTGAGTATGCAGGCCGTGGAAGAACTGGGACATTTTCAGCTTCCAGGAATTGTGTTCAGATCCTTGCAACATGGGACTGTACATTATCCTGCTGAGACATGAGGTGATGGAGGAGGATGAATGGCACAACAATGGGCCTCAGGATCTCGTCACGATATCTCTGTGCATTCAAATTACCATCGATAAAATGTGTTTGGCAAAGGAGAAATGCTCACTAACAGGGATGTAAACAACTTTGTGCACACAATTTGAGAGAAATAAGCTTTTTGTGCGAATGTAGAATTACTGAGATTTTTTTTCAGCTCATGAAACATGGGACCAACACTTTACATGTTGCGTTTATTATTTTGTTCAGTCATTTACATAATTATTCACAGCCCTGAGTCAATACTTTGTAGATGCAACTTTGGCAGTGATTACAGCTGCCCATAGAAACCTGCCCATAGAAACCAGCCCAAAGAAACCAGCCCTAATAAACCAGCCCATAGAAACCTGCCCGTAGAAACCAGCCCGTAGAAACCAGCCCATAGAAACCAGCCCATAGAAACCTGCCCATATAAACCAGCCCATAGAAACCTGCCCATAGAAACCTGGACATAGAAACCAGCCCATAGAAACCTGGCCATAGAAACCAGCCCATAGAAACCTGGCCATATAAACCTGCGCATAGAAACCAGCACATAGAAATCTGCCCATAGAAACCAGCCCATAGAAACCTGTCCATAGAAACCTGCTCATAGAAACCTGGCCATAGAAACCTAGCCATAGAAACCAGCCCATAGAAACCAGCTCATTGAAACCTGCCCATAGAAACCTGCCCATAGAAACCAGCCCAATAAAACCTGGCTATATAAACCTGCCCATAGAAACCTGCCCAAAGAAACAAGCTCATAGAAACCAGCTCATAGAAACCTGCCCATAGAAACCAGCCCATAGAAACCTTCCCATAGAAACCTGCCCATAGAAACCAGCCCATAGAAACCAGCCCATAGAAACCTGCCCATAGAAACCTGCCCATAGAAACCTGCCCATAGAGACCAGCCCATAGAAACCTGCCCATAGAAACCAGCCCAGAAACCCTGCTTCAGACCAGCCCAGAAACCTGCCCATGAGTCCCAAAGCCCATAGAATCCCAAGTCATAGAAACTGCCTTATGAAACTGCCCATAGAAACCAACGAACCAGCCCATACAAATCCTGAACCCAAAGAAACCAGCCCATAGAAACCTGGCTCATATAAACCAGCCTACAGAACCGTTTCATAGAAACTCTGCCCATAGAAACCAAATGCTCCATCGGAACTACCAGAAACTTCAGGACATAGAAACCAGCCCATAGAAACCTTGGCCCATAGAAACCAGCCCATAGAAACCTGCCCATAGAGACCAGCCCATAGAAACCTGCCCATAGAACCCAGCCCATAGAATCCTGGTCATAGAAACCTGCCCATAGAAACCTGCCCATAGAAACCTGGACATCGAATCCAGCCCATACAAACCAGCCCAAAGAAACCAGCCCATAGAAACCAGCCCATAGAAACCAGCCCATAGAAACCAGCCCATAGAAACCTGCCCATATAAACCAGCCCATCGAAACCTGCCCATAGAAACCTAGACATAGAAACCAGCCCATAGAAACCTGCCCATAGAAACCAGCCCATAGAAACCAGCCCATAGAAACCTGCCCATAGAAACCATCAGAAACCTGGCCATAGAAACCTGGCCATAGAAACCAGCTCATAGAAACCTGCTCATAGAAACCTGCCCATAGAAACCTGCCGATAGAAACCAGCCCATAGAAACCTGGCTATATAAACCTGCCCATAGAAACCTGCCCATAGAAACCAGCCCATAGAAACCAGCTCATAGAAACCTGCCCATAGAAACCAGCCCATAGAAACCTGCCCATAGAAACCTAGACATAGAAACCAGCCCATAGAAACCAGCCCATAGAAACCTCCCATAGAAACTAGCCCATAGAAACCTGCCCCATAGAAACCAGCCCATAGAACCCTGCCCATAGAAACCTGCCCATAGAAACCAGCCCATAGAAACCTGGACATAGAAACCCAGCCCATAGAAACCAGCCCATAGAACATAGAAACCAGCCCATAGAAATCTGGCCATATAAACCTGGACATTGAAACCTGCCCATAGAAACCAGCCCATCGAAACCTGCCCATAGAAACCTAGACATAGAAACCAGCCCATAGAAACCTTGCCATATAAACCTGCCCATAGAAACCAGCCCATAGAAACCTGGACATAGAATCCAGCCCATACAAACCAGCCCAAAGAAACCTGCCCGTAGAAACCTGCCTATAGAAACCAGCCCATATAAACCAGCCCAAAGAAACCTGCCCGTAGAAACCAGCCCATAGAAACCTGCCCATAGAAACCAGCCCATAGAAACCAGCCCATAGAAACCTGCCCATAGAAACCAGCCCATAGAAACCTGCCATAGAAACCTGCCCATAGAAACAGCCATAGAAACCTCTAGCCATAACCTGCCCATAAACCAGCCCAGCTTATCTTAACCCTAGCCTAACCCTAACCCCTAACCCTGACCCTAACCTTCCCAGCTAACCCTAATAACCCTGACTTTAACTTCCCTAAAGCTTTCTTAAGCCTAACCCTAACCCCTAACCCTAACCCCTATCCCTAACCCAGCTTTCTTCCCAGCCTAACCCTAACCCCTAACCATAACCCCTAACCCTAACCCAGCTTTCTTCCCAGCCTAACCCTAACCCCTAACCCTAACACTAACCTAGCTCTTCCCAGCCTAACCCTTAACCCAACCCTAACACCTAACCCTAACCCCTAACCATAACCCTAACCCCTACCTATAACCCTAACCCTAACCCCTAACCCTAACCCCTAAACCTAACCTTAACCCCTAAACCCTAACCCCTAACCCCTAGCCCTAACCCCTAACCCCTAACCCTAACCCTAACCCTAACCTTAACCCTAACCTTAACCCTAACTCCCTAAACCCTAACCCTAACCCCCTAAACCCTAACCCCTACCCCTAACCCCTAATCCCTAATCCCTAAGCCCTAACCCCTAACCCCTAACCCCTAACCCCTAACCTAACCTTAACCCTAACCATAACCCTAACCCCTACCTATAACCCTAACCCTAACCCCTACCTAAAACCCTAACCCCTACCCCTAACCCCTAATCCCTAATCCCTAAGCCCTAACCCCTAACCCTAACCCCTAACCCCTAACCTAACCCTAAACCTAACCCCTAACCCCTTGTCCATGTAATCATTCATTTGATATAAAAGGCTAAACTGATCCTAAGTCAGTACCTCTACTCTGAGATGCTTTATGAATAGGGGTCATGGTCTGTCTGCATGCTACCCTGGTCTGTCTGCGTGCTGCCCTGGTCTGTCTGCATGCTGCCCTGGTCTGTCTGCTTGCTGCCCTGGTCTGTCTGCATGCTGCCCTGGTCTGTCTGCATGCTGCCCTGGTCTGTCTGCGTGCTGCCCTGGTCTGTCTGCGTGCTGCCCTGGTCTGTCTGCGTGCTGCCTGTTCTGTCTGTGTGCTGCCCTGGTCTGTCTGCATGCTGCCCTGGTTTGTCTGCATGCTGCCCTTGTCTGTCTGCGTGCTGCCCTGGTCTGTCTGCGTGTTGCCCTGGTCTGTCTGTCTGCCTGCTGCCCTGGTCTGTCTGCCTGCTGCACTGGTCTGTCTGCGTGCTACCCTGGTCTGTTTGCGTGCTGCCCTGGTCTGTCTGCGTGCTGCCCTGGTCTGTCTGCGTGCTGCCCTGGTCTGTCTGCATGATGCCCTGGTCTGTCTGCATGCTGCTCTGGTCTGTCTGCATGCTGCCCTGGTCTGTCTGCATGCTGCCCTGGTCTGTCTGCATGCTGCCCTGGTCTGTCTGCATGCTGCCCTGGTCTGTCTGCATGCTGCCCTGGTCTGTCTGCTTGCTGCTGTCTGCTTGTCTGTCTGCGTGCTGCCCTGGTCTGTCTGCATGCTGCCCTGGTCTGTCTGCATGCTGCCCTGGTCTGTCTGCATGCTGCCCTGGTCTGTCTGCATGCTGCCTGGTCTGTCTGCATGCTGCCCTGGTCTGTCTGCATGCTACCCTGGTCTGTCTGCATGCTGCCCTGGTCTGTCTGCATGCTGCCCTGGTCTGTCTGCATGCTGCCCTGGTCTGTCTGCTTGCTGCCCTGGTCTGTCTGCGTGCTGCCCTGGTCTGTCTGCCTGCTGCCCTGGTCTGTCTGCATGCACCCTGGTCTGTCTGCATGCTGCCCTGGTCTGTCTGCGTGCTGCCCTGGTCTGTCTGCGTGCTGCCCTGGTCTGTCCTGCGTGCTGCCCTGGTCTGTCTGCATGCTGCCCTGGTCTGTCTGCGTGCTGCCCTGGTCTGTCTGTGCTACCCTGGTCTGTCTGCATGCTGCCTGGTCTGTCTGCATGCTGCCCTGGTCTGTCTGCTTGCTGCCCTGGTCTGTCTGCATGCTGCCCTGGTCTGTCTGCATGCTGCCCTGTCTGTCTGCATGCTGCCCTGGTCTGTCTGCATGCTGCCCTGGTCTGTCTGCGTGCTGCCCTGGTCTGTCTGCTTGCTGCCCTGGTCTGTCTGCATGCCCCTGGTCTGTCTGCATGCTGCCCTGGTCTGTCTGCATGCTGCCCTGGTCTGTCTGCATGCTGCCCTGGTCTGTCTGCGTGCTGCCCTGGTCTGTCTGCGTGCTGCCTGGTCTGTCTGCGTGCTGCCCTGGTCTGTCTGCGTGCTGCCCTGGTCTATCTGCATGCTGCCCTGGTCTGTCTGCTTGCTGCCCTGGTCTGTCTGCATTCTTCCCTGGTCTGTCTGCATGCCCTGGTCTGTCTGCATGCCTGGTCTGTCTGCATGCTGCCCTGGTCTGTCTGCATGCTGCCCTGGTCTGTCTAGGCAAGTCACATGTGACAAATACCCTCACAGTGAAATGCTGAATACAACAGGTGTAGTAGACCTTACAGTGAAATGCTGAATACAACAGGTGTAGTAGACCTTACAGTGAAATGCTGAATACAACAGGTGTAGTAGACCTTACAGTGAAATGCTGAATACAACAGTTGTAGTAGACCTTACAGTGAAATGCTGAATACAACAGGTGTAGTAGACATTACAGTGAAATGCTGAATACAACAGGTGTAGTAGACCTCACAGTGAAATGCTGAATACAACAGGTGTACAGGTGTAGTAGACCTTACAGTGAAATGCTGAATACAACAGGTGTAGTAGACCTTACAGTGAAATGCTGAATACAACAGGTGTAGTAGACCGTACAGTGTAATGCTGAATACAACAGGTGTAGTAGACCTCACAGTGAAATGATGAATACAACAGGTGTAGCAGACCTTACAGTGAAATGCTGAAGGTAACAGTGGTGTAGTAGACCTCACAGTGAAATGCTGAATACAACAGGTGTAGTAGACCTCACAGTGAAATGCTGAATACAACAGTTGTAGTAGACCTTACAGTGAAATGCTGAATACAACAGGTGTAGTAGACATTACAGTGAAATGCTGAATACAACAGGTGTAGTAGACCTTACAGTGAAATGCTGAATACAACAGGTGTACAGGTGTAGTAGACCTTACAGTGAAATGCTGAATACAACAGGTGTAGTAGACCTTACAGTGAAATGCTGAATACAACAGGTGTAGTAGACCGTACAGTGTAATGCTGAATACAACAGGTGTAGTAGACCTCACAGTGAAATGATGAATACAACAGGTGTAGTAGACCTACAGTGAAATGCTGAATACAACAGGTGTACAGTGTAGTAGACCTTACAGTGAAATGCTGAATACAACAGGTGTAGTAGACCTTACAGTGAAATGCTGAATACAACAGGTGTAGTAGACATTACAGTGAAATGCTGAATACAACAGGTGTAGTAGACCTTACAGTGAAATGCTGAATACAACAGGTGTACAGGTGTAGTAGACCTTACAGTGAAATGCTGAATACAACAGGTGTAGTAGACCTTACAGTGAAATGCTGAATACAACAGGTGTAGTAGACCGTACAGTGTAATGCTGAATACAACAGGTGTAGTAGACCTCACAGTGAAATGATGAATACAACAGGTGTAGCAGACCTCACAGTGAAATGCTGAATACAACAGGTGTAGTAGACCTCACAGTGAAATGCTGAATACAACAGGTGTAGTAGACCTCACAGTGAAATGCTGAATACAACAGGTGTAGTAGACCTCACAGTGAAATGATGAATACAACAGGTGTAGTAGACCTCACAGTGAAATGCTGAATACTACAGGTGTAGTAGACCTCACAGTGAAATGATGAATACAACAGGTGTAGTAGACCTCACAGTGAAATGCTGAATACTACAGGTGTAGTAGACCTCACAGTGAAATGCTGAATACAACAGGTGTAGTAGACCTCACAGTGAAATGCTGAATACAACAGGTGTAGTAGACCTCACAGTGAAATGCTGAATACAACAGGTGTAGTAGACCTCATACAGTGAAATTGTCATGTCTTGTTATGTCTGTTCCTGTCCTTTCTCTTCACTCTGTCTCTCTCTGCTGGTCTTTTTAGGTTACCTTCTGTCTCTCATTCTTCAGCTGTTCTACATCTCCCCTAACTAGCTCTTTCACTCTTTCCCACCTGTTCTCTTCCCCTCTGATTAGGTCTCTATTTCTCTCTGTTCCTGCTACTTTCAGTGTCTGATTCTTGTTTGTGTTTTTGATGCCAGAAGCAAGCTGTCGCCCTGCTTGCTTCCACCTTGTCCCATCCTGTCGGAGTCCGCCTGGCAGGTGCATCCTGCATTATACTAACGTTCTTTTGTTCCATTGACTACGTTGGAAGAGGATTTATGCCATTCCTGTTTTTCATTAAAGAACTTGCTTTCTGTTAAAACCGCTTTTGGGTCTTCACTCAAGTACATAACAGAAATGCTGAATACAACAGGTGTAGTAGACCTCTACAGTGAAATGCTGAATACAATAGGTGTAGTAGACATTACAGTGAAATGCTGAATACAACAGGTGTAGAGACATTACAGTGAAATGCTGAATACAACAGGTGTAGTAGACCTTTACAGGAATGCCCCCATATACGGGGGGGTACCGTTACAGAGTCAATGTGGAGGCTATATACAGGGTGTTACGGTACAGAGTCATTGTGGAGGCTATATACAGGGGGCACTGCACAGAGTCAATGTGAGGCTATATACAGGGGGTACCAGTACATAGTCAATGTGGAGGCTATATACAGGGGGTACTGCTACAGAGTCAATGTGGAGGCTATATACAGGGGGTACCGAGACAGAGTCAATGTGGAGGCTATATACAGGGGGCACCTGCACAGAGTCACGTGGGGACACCGGTTAGTCGAGGTAATTGAGGTCATATGTTCGGAATAGTTAAAGTGACTATGCATAGATTATAAACAGAGAGGCAGGCTACCCTGCCGCCCCTCCACTCTCACCACTAGGCTACCCTGCCGCCCCTCCACTCTACCACCAGGATACCTGCCGTCCCTCCACTCTAACCACTAGGCTACCTGCCGTCCCTCCACTCTAACCACTAGGCTACCTGCCGCCCTCCATCTCTAACCACTAGGCTACCTGCCTCCCCTCCACTCTAACCACCAGGCTACCCAAGGGCTACCTGCCGCCCTCCACTCTAACCACTAGGCTACCTGCCGCCCCTCTACTCTAACCACTAGAGTACCTGCCGCTCCACTCTAAACCCTGCCGCCCCCTCCACTCTAACCACTAGTCTACCTGCCAACCCCCAGGGTCAAGGCTCTCTCTATACCCATTGGACTTGGGGCGCCCCTCCATAATAAAAATAATAATAATAATAATGATAATAATAATAACATGAATAGTATTAATATGAATAATAATATGAATATGAATAATAATGATATGAATATGAATAATACATATGAATAGTAATAATAAATAATAATAATATGATAATATGAATATGAATATGCATAATATGAATAATAATAATAATAATATGAATAATAAATAAAATGAATAATAATATGAATATATGAATAATATGTATAATATGAATATGAATAATAATATGAATAATAATAATAATATGAATAATAATAAAATGAATAATAATAATAATATGAATAGTAATAATATGAATAATAATAATATGAATAGTAATAATATGAATAATAATAATATGAATAGTAATAATATGAATAATAATAATATGAATAATAATAATATGAATAATAATAATATTATGAATAGTAATAATAATAATAATAATAATATGAATAATAATAATATGAATAATAATAATATTAATAGTAATAATATGAATAATAATAATCATATGAATAGTAATAATAATACTAATAATATGGGAATAGGGTAGATTTCAAAAAAAAAATAATACTGGTTCTTAAAAACAAACTAATTTGAAAGGATTATCGATGAACTTATAGGGGTTCCCCAGGAACCTGTTCTTTTTAGAGTGTATCGCTATAAATCTATGTTTTCCTTTACAGTACGTTATACCATTTCAAGAGCTAATATCCACTCATATCAGAAGTGGAGAAGCCCCATACAATGGTCTTCTCATGGAGTAACTCCCTGTCAGAGAGACTGATTAGAGGGTTTGGCAGGAGGCCCTGGGCCAGTGGGAGGTCAGGGGTCAGGACTGTATAATCCTGAAGTAACTCCCCGTCAGACAGACTGATTAGAGGGTTAGGCAGGAGGCCCTGGGCCAGTGGGAGGTCAGGGGTCAGGGCTCTCTCTTTCAAGCCCACTCACAACCTCTGTCCATCTCTCTCCAGGTGCTGCAGAGACAGACTGGTCCAAGGACCGCCAGAGCCAAGGCAGTAGCTACTCTTCCTGGGGTCTGACAAAATTAAGGCAGTTATACAATTTTAGAAACATTACAATACATTCATTACAGAATTCACAACACACTAAGTGTGTACCCTCAGGCCACAACTCCACTACCACATATCTACATTGCAAAAGCAATGTGTATGTGTGTGTATAGTGCTTATCAAATCAAATGTTATTTGTCACATGCGCCGAATACAACATTTGTAGACCTTACAGTGAAATGCTGAATACAACAGTGAAATTTATTATTATAAGCCCTTAATTAACCAACAATGCAGTTTTAAGCAAATACCCCACCAAAAAAGTAAGAGATGGGAATAACAAATAATTAAAGAGCAGCAGTAAATAACAACAGGGGGTACTGGTACAGAGGGGTAATTAAGTTAATATGTAGATGTAGGTAGAAGTAAAGTGACTATGCATAGATAATAACAGAGAGTAACAGCAGTGTAAAAGAGGGGCAGGTGGACAATGCAAATAGTTTGGGAAGCCATTTGATTAGTTGTTCATGAGTCTTATGGCTTGGGGGTAGCAGCTGTTTGGAAGCCTCTTGGACCTAGACTTAGAGCTCCGGTACCGCTTGCTGTGCGGAGGCAGAGAGAGCTGTTTAGAAGCCTCTTGGACCTATTCTTGGTGCTCCGGTACCGCTTGCCGTGCGGAGGCAGAGAGAGCTGTTTAGAAGCCTCTTGGACCTAGACTTGGTGGTCCGGTACCGCTTGTATGGAGGCAGAGAGAACAGTGTATGACTCAGGTGGCTGGAGTCTTTCATAGTTATGGACTGATGGTGGGAATTAGGTAACGTTAACTAACTTTCAGCAGTTTCAATATAGCTAGGCTCAAAACACACACTTAAAGCAAATGTCTGCAGCATTAGTAAAGATGTGATCAATACATGTTGATGATTTCATTCCTGTGCTGTTTGTAACTACCCTGGTAGGTTGACTGATAACCTGAACCAGGTTGCAGGCACTTGAGTGGGCAACTTGATGAAAGCCAGTTAATATTTAAGTCACCCAGAAAATATATCTCTCTGTTGATATCACATACATTATCAAGCATTTCACACATGTTATCCACTTGGTGGTCTATAGCAGCTTCCCACCAGAATGGGCTTTAGGTGAGGCAGATGAACCTGTAGCCATATTACTCCAACAGTAGTTAACATTATCCAGAGCCTGACTGTTAGCACTTGGTGGTCTATAGCAGCTTCCCACCAGAATGGACTTTAGGCGAGGCAGATGAACCTGTAGCCATATTACTTCAACAGTATTTAACACAAGATCCTCTCTAATCTTTACAGGAATGTGGTTCTGAATATAAACAGCAACACTTCCACCTCCACCATTTTCTGTAGATGTTATAACCATGTATTGCTACCACTGTATCATCAAAGGTGTTATCTAAGTGAGTTTCAGAGATAGCCAGAATATGAATGTCATCTGTTACTAGCCAGTTATTTATTTCATGAACCTTGTTTCTTAAGCTACATATTTCAACGTGAGCTTTTTTAAGCACTTTTCCGGGATGCTTGCTTGTTTTCATTGCTTTACTGGGAAGCTCAGCGGAAGTAGACATTCTCATGTTATTTATGTTAGTACAGGGTGAGCTGCACACAGTGGACTTCCTACTCAGTGCTAACAGTATAACTCTGGTTCATATGCTCATGATTACTGAATACAATATCTGTGGGATTAGCAGAGGTATTCAGGGCAGTTAGAGGGACATATATTGTGTTACTTACATTGTGTCTACCAACTCCCCTGGTTTAATGTGCATTTGCTGAAGCATTATGACATCTCTGCATCACAATGGTAGGGATTAACTGAGCTGGACTTGAGTCATTGATCAGTCATTGTCTCAATGCAGCCTTATAATGCTGTGAAAGGATCCAGGAACCCACAGGATTTGGGTGGATCCCATCATCCTTATAAAATGTGTTTTGTTTCCAAAAGTTATCGAAAATATCAACAAAAGTTACACCCATTGAGCTGCAATAATCACGTAGCCAGTTGTGAAGAGAAAGAATCCTGCTAAAGTGTTCAGTGCCACGATTCAGAGAGAGATCAGGGCCGATATGATGGGTCTTTTATTAGTGTCTAGCAGAGAGTCAATCAGCTCTTTGAAATCCAGTTTCAACTGTTCAGAGCTGCCCTTCATAATGTCATTAAAACCCACCTGGACTAGGATAGAATCAATGTTTATGTCCTGGTGTAGTACATTCAGGAGCAGCTTAGTAATGTCATTTACTCAAGCTTTGGGATAGGACATTGTTTTTGCACCAGAAACAGCCATATTTCTTACCATGGAACTGCCCAAAATCACGGCTGACGAGAAGGGACGAGGAAATCCGCCCACTCCCACACATCACAGGATTCAGAGAGCTGTGGATGCACGGGCGAGAGGCAGGATAACTTGAGCCCGTAGCGCCTGGTGCAGGCCTCCGACAGATGGAGAAGCCTCTTCTTGATCCAGAGTAGGGATGGAAGGTTGCCGACGTCGAGGCCAGACGTTGGTAGGCCTGGAGCTAGTGTGGCCTACACTTTGCGGTTGAGCCGTTGTCACTCCTTGACATTTCCACTTCACAATAACAGCACTTACAGTTGACAAAGGCAACTGTAGCAGTAAGCAGTTACACCGGTTGGCCCCGGTGGCAATAAATAAAACCAAAAGCTTACCTTGCCTTGAAAGAGTTCTGGTGTTGTGTTGGATAGTCATAGCCAGCTAGCTAACATAGCATCCCTCTGTTATAGCCAGTTAGCTAACATAGCATCCCTCTGTCATAGCCAGCTAGCTAACATAGCATCCCTCTGTTATAGCCAGTTAGCTAACATAGCATCCCTCTGTCATAGCCAGCTAGCTAACATAGCATCCCTCTGTTATAGCCAGCTAGCTAACATAGCATCCCTCTGTTATAGCCAGCTAGCTAAAATAGCATCCCTCTGTCATAGCCAGCTAGCTAACATAGCATCCCTATGTTATAGCCAGCTAGCTAACATAGCATCCCTCTGTTATAGCCAGTTAGCTAACATAGCATCCCTCTGTTATAGCATAGCTAGCTAACATAGCATCCCTCTGTCATAGCCAGCTAGCTAACATAGCATCCCTCTGTTATAGCCAGCTAGCTAACATAGCATCCCTCTGTCATAGCCAGCTAGCTAACATAGCATCCCTATGTTATAGCCAGCTAGCTAACATAGCATCCCTCTGTTATAGCCAGCTAGCTAACATAGCATCCCTCTGTCATAGCCAGCTAGCTAACATAGCATCCCTCTGTTATAGCCAGCTAGCTAACATAGCATCCCTCTGTCATAGCCAGCTAGCTAACATAGCATCCCTATGTTATAGCCAGCTAGCTAACATAGCATCCCTCTGTTATAGCCAGCTAGCTAACATAGCATCCCTCTGTTATAGCCAGCTAGCTAAAATAGCATCCCTCTGTCATAGCCAGCTAGCTAACATAGCATCCCTCTTATAGCAGCTAGCTAACATAGCATCCCTGTCATAGCCAGCTAGCTAACATAGCATCCCACTGTTTTTATTTATTTTTTAGTTTTATTTCACCTTTATTTAACCAGGTAGGCTAGTTGAGAACAAGTTTTCATTTGCAACTGCGACCTGGCCAAGATAAAGCATAGCAGTGTGAACAGACAACACAGAGTTACACATGGAGTAAACAATAAACAAGTCAATAACACAGTAGACAAAAAATAGAGTCTATATAGATTGTGTGCAAAACGCATGAGGATGTAGGCAAATAATTACAATTTTGCAGATTAACACTGGAGTGATAAATGATCAGATGGTCATGTACAGGTAGAGATATTGGTGTGCAAAAGAGCAGAAAAGTAAATAAATAAAAACAGTATGGGGATAAGGTAGGTAAAATTGGGTGGGCTGTTTACCGATAAGACTATGTACAGCTGCAGCGATCGGTTAGCTGCTCAGATAGCAGGTGTAACAGGCAGCAGAGAACTGGAACAAAAGGCGGCCAAATGAGGTGTTGGCTTTAGGGATGATCAGTGAGATACACCTGCTGGAGCGCGTGCTACGGGTGGGTGTTGCCATCGTGACCAGTGAACTGAGATAAGGCGGAGCTTTACCTAGCATGGACTTGTAGATGACCTGGAACCAGTGGGTCTGGCGACGAATATGTAGCGAGGGCCAGCCGACGAGAGCATACAAGCCGCAGTGGTGGGTATAAGGTGCTTTAGTGACAAAACGGATGGCACTGTGATAAACTGCATCCAGTTTGCTGAGTAGAGTGTGGGAAGCCAGCTAGCTAACATAGCATCCCTCTGTCATAGCCAGCTAGCTAATATAGCATCCCTCTGTTATAGCCAGCTAGCTAACATAGCATCCCACTGTTATAACCAGCTAGCTAACATAGCATCCCTCTGTCATAGCCAGCTAGCTAACATAGCATCCCACTGTCATAGCCAGCTAGCTAACATAGCATCCCTCTGTCTGAGCCGGGTGTTTTAGTAACTTTGAGGAAGTGAAACTGAAAGTGCAAAAAAAAACCTGAAATCTCTCTCTTCTCTTGCTTCTCCTTCGTTTTTGAATAGATTAATTTGTTCACAACTGTTCAACTATTGTCTTTCTCTCTCTTTGAGTCTACTACTCACCACATTTTATGCAGTGCTAGCTAGCTGTAGCTTATGCTTTCGGGACGATATTCATTCTCTGATCCTTTGATTGGGCGGACAATATGTCAGTTCATGCTGCAAGAGCTCTGATAGGTAGGAGAACGTCCTCTGGAAGTTGTCATAATTACTGTTTAAGTCTATGGAAGGGGGTGAGAACCATGAGCCTCCTAGGTTTTGTATTGAAGTCAATGTACTCAGAGGAAGATGGAAGCTATATGTCCTCCGGCTACACCATGGTGCTACCCTACATAATGCTGTTGAAGCTACTGTGGACCTTCACTGTGTTTTAATCAATTATTTCACTGTGTTTTAATCAATCAATTATTCTGAGGAGCTTCCACTGCTGTCCATAGGCCTGCAGTCTCTACAGGGAATTTAAAATGTACTCTCTTTTCATAATGGGGCTCGGTGTGATAAACAGCCACCATGACATACGCAGGGATAACAGAGACTGATTGGTTGTTGAACTCTTAGGACCACCATTCAATAAAAAAATACAAAATAAATCCTCCTTCATTTGGCTGTCTGTAAATTTAAAAGGAGGGGAAACGTGTTGGTTAGGCAGCCAGTTTGGAGGGTGAATTGCCACAAAGCACATCCAGCAAGAGGGAACACACACACACACACACACACACACACACACACACACACACACACACACACACACACACACACACACACACACACACACACACACACACACACACACACACACACACACCGTGAACTGAACTCCCACCTACACCGCATTCGTGTGCTCGACTGTTACCCCCGCCTGGTCTGCCATGACCCTTTGCCTCAATAGCATCGGTGCCGCGCATCTCCCCACAGTCGGGAGCGCGCCTCGGTCCACCGCCGCTGTCTGTTTTTCTTCGCTGCACAGCACGGCTCGCTCCTCCGACGGTCCACCGTGTAACTATGGCAGCCCTGAGTAAGATACCGCACAGCTGCTATGAGATCGGACACACATGGAACCCTTCCTGTCATGTCCACCCTGGAGATCACTGCGGGGGCTCTGGAGGTCTCTTTCAAAATATATGCACCGCTTTACCTGGTGAGTAGTTCGCTCCAAATACACGGCCAGGAGATCTGTCCAGCCGATGCTAGTTAGCCGTGTTGTGCTACAAGGGCCCCAAGTTCATAGCTTATTGGTGGATTGAAGCTAGCCAGCTAAATGAATCGGTCGCATGTTGTTAACTACAGTTTGTCACCGGTTGTTAGCAAATGAGACGTCGTGACTACAGATTTTACTGAACTTTCTTTTGCATTATAACGTTAACTTCCCTATTTAGCTGGCTAATCCCAGCTAGCTATATTGCACATTTGCCGGCTAACTAGCTAGCTAACGTTAGTTGGACTTGAGTTGAACTTTCCCCTCGTCACAGTCAGTAATATTATGCGTTATTAAGACATCTTGCTCTCTCCAACATCCTAAAATAGGCCCGGCAATGTGTGAAAAAGATGTTCATTATTATTATTATTATTTTATCATGAAACTTGGCACACTTGTACAGTTTGGGGTCCCCTTGGACATTTCCAGAAAGGGAGTGGGCCATTGGCAAAAATAGTTTACCAGACATTTCTCCTTGACCAGACGATAACATTCCTCTCCTGGTTGTTTTAACCATGTGAATGAATGAGCTAATGGTGTTATATGTTATGCTGAGATGGGGTTAAGTTTCAATATTGGTACAAGGACTGTCTGATATGTGTAACCTTTTCTAGCCAACCAACAACGTCAACAGATATGAAGCCTACTAAATTGACCTGAATTACATGTATGAAACTGAGACTGGATTTAATTCTTCAGATAACATGCAGTCCTCAATCACAGCTGGTTAGTCAACATGCAGTAATACCTGTCAATCACAGCTATTGGTTAGTCAACATTCCTCTCACAGCTGGTCATTTACCAAAAGCTATTGGTTATTCCATGCAGTAATTTCAATCACAGCTGTCTTTGAATGAATGAGCTTAATCAAGCAGCTAGAAATGGTTCCTCAACATGCAGTAATACATTCAATCAAGCTATTGGTTAGTCAACATGCAGTCATATTGGTAATCATTTGGCTTTATTGGTCAAACATGCAGTAATACCTGTCAATCACAGCTATTGGTCAGTCAACATGCCAAAAATACCTGTAACGGCAATTGGTTAGTCAACATGCAACGTAATGCAGATATGAAGCAATCACTAGCCTGAATTACATGTATGAAACTGATCGTGACTGGATTTAATGTCACAGCTATTGGTTAGTCAACATGCAGTAATACCTGTCAATCACAGCTATTGGTTAGTCAACATGCAGTAATACCTGTCAATCACAGCTATTGGTCAGTCAACATGCAGTAATACCTGTCAATCACAGCTATTGGTCAGTCAACATGCAGTAATACCTGTCAATCACAGCTATTGGTTAGTCAACATGCAGTAATACCTGTCAATCACAGCTATTGGTCAGTCAACATGCAGTAATAACTGTCAATCACAGCTATTGGTTAGTCAACATGCAGTAATATCTGTCAATCACAGCTATTGGTTAGTCAACATGCAGTAATACCTGTCAATCACAGCTATTGGTCAGTCAACATGCAGTAATACCTGTCAATCACAGCTATTGGTTAGTCAACATGCAGTAATATCTGTCAATCACAGCTATTGGTTAGTCAACATGCAGTAATACCTGTCAATCACAGCTATTGGTTAGTCAACATGCAGTAATACCTGTCAATCACAGCTATTGGTTAGTCAACATGCAGTAATACCTGTCAATCACAGCTATTGGTTAGTCAACATGCAGTAATACCTGTCAATCACAGCTATTGGTCCAGTCAACATGCAGTAATACCTGTCAATCACAGCTATTGGTTAGTCAACATGCTGTAATACCTGTCAATCACAGCTATTGGTTAGTCAACATGCAGTAATACCTGTCAATCACAGCTATTGGTCAGTCAACATGCAGTAATACCTGTCAATCACAGCTATTGGTCAGTCAACATGCAGTAATATCTGTCAATCACAGTCAACATGCAGTAATACCTGTCAGCTATTGGTTAGTCAACATGCAGTAATACCTGTCAATCACAGCTATTGGTAATATCTGTCAATCACAGCTATTGGTCAGTAATACCTGTCAATCACAGCTATTGGTCAGTCAACATGCAGTAATATCTATCAATCACAGCTATTGGTCAGTCAACATGCAGTAATATCTGTCAATCACAGCTATTGGTTAGTCAATCACTGTCAATCACAGCTATTGGTTAGTAATACAATCACAGCTATTGCAACATGCTAATACCTGTCAATCACAGCTATTGGTCAACATGTCCTGGCAACAGCTATTGGTTAGTCAACATGCAGTAATACCTGTCAATCACAGCTATTGGTCAGTCAACATGCAGTAATACCTGTAATACCTATTGGTTAGTCAACATGCAGTAATACAATCACAGCTATTGGTCAGTAATACAACATGGTCAGTCAACATACCTGTCAATCACAGCTATTGGTTAGTCAGTAATACAATCATATTGGTCAGTCAACATACCTGTCAATCACAATATTGCAGTCAACATGCAGTAATACCTGTCAATCACAGTATTGGTCAGTCAACATGCAGTAATACCTGTCAATCACAGCTATTGGTCAGTCAACATGCAGTAATACCTGTCAATCACAGCTATTGGTCAGTCAACATGCAGTAATACCTGTATACTGTCAATCACTGAGATTAATGATTTGTTTAAAAAAACAAACCAATGTGACCTTTATTTAACTAGGGCAAGTTAGTTAAAAACAACTTATTTTCAATGATTTCCTCCTGAGTAACAGTGGGGTTAACTGCCTTGTTCAGGGGGCAGAAAGACAATAGTTTTTTTTAACAGGTCAGCTCAGGGATTGATCTCGCAACCTTTTGGTGACTGGCCCAACACTCTAACAACTCTAACAACTACCAGTTGCTGTCTTCATTAAAAACGTTTCATCTAATGCATGGGTGTCAAACTCTGGCCCGTGGGCCAAATTTGGCCCGCGGGGTAATTATATTTGGCCCGCGAGACAATACCAAATTACTACTAGAGCTGGCCCGCCGGTATTATACAGCGCATTCACCACTAATACTACGAATCCCATAATGCTCTGTTGTTTTCGCGCGCCAATCAGGACAGGACCCAGGAACGCCTCTCCTCTGTGACAGTAGTCATAGCAACATAGACGCTACAACTGTCAGCGAGCTAACCCTTTCCAAAAATGGCGAAAAGAAAGGCAGAAAACAGGAGCTTTCTGGGACAAGTGGGAGGCAGAATATCTGTTTACATATGTAAAAGACAAACCTGTTTGTCTTGTTTGTGGAGTCAACGTGGCTGTAAGTAAGAGTACAACATTAAGCGACACTATGAAACGAAACACCATGACAAATACAAGGACCTGGACATGACTCAAAGGAGCCAGAAAGAAGAGGAGATGAAAAGAAGCTTGGTTTCACAACAGAATATGTTTAAAAAAGCCACATCACAAAGCTGTAAAGGCTAGTTATATAGTGGCAGCAGAGATCGCAAAATCAGCCCGGCCCTTTAATGAGGGAGAGTTCATGAAAAAGTGCATGATGAAGGTTTGTGACCTCGTATGCCCAGAGAAAAGACAAGCATTTTCAAACGTGAGCCTGAGCAGGAACACAGTAGCTGATCGCACATGTGATCTTGCCACCAATCTGTATGACCAGCTGATGGAAAAGGAAAAGATTTTGTTGCGTTCTCCTCGCTGTGGATGAGAGCTGCAACGCATCTGATACTGCTCAGCTGTCAGTCTTCATCCGTGGAGTGGACTCAAATCTGTGTGTTACGGAGGAGCTATTAGGATTCAAATCAATGCATGGCA
Organism: Oncorhynchus masou masou; assembly: GCF_036934945.1. Taxonomy (NCBI): domain Eukaryota; kingdom Metazoa; phylum Chordata; class Actinopteri; order Salmoniformes; family Salmonidae; genus Oncorhynchus; species Oncorhynchus masou. Next base: position 2,389 of record NW_027011763.1, on the reverse strand, counting down.
CAACCACAGGAAAGGAAATCTTTGAGGAGGTTTCCAAATGTGTAACTGAAATAAAGCTGCCGTGGGATAAACTGGTTGGATTAACGACAGATGGTGCGCCAGCGTGTGCGGTAAAAGAGTGGACTGGTGGGCATGGTTCGGGAGAAGATGCGGGAAGAGAACTGTGCAGGTGAGCTAACTGTTTACCACTGCATCATACATCAGGAAGCACTGTGTGCCAAAGCCCTAAAGATGGAACATGTTATGACCACAGTAACACAGGTAGTTAACTTTATAAGAGCCAAAGGTCTAAATCACCTTGCCATTTAAATCTTTTCTGGAGGAGTGTGGTTCGAATACGCAGACGTGCCGTATCACAGAGGTGAGATGGCTAAGCAGAGGAAAAAAGTACTGAACAGATGTTTCGAGCTGTGTGAGGAAATATGTCAATTCCTGGAAAACAAAGGGAAGGATACAGCAGAGCTCCGGGAGCAAAAGGTCCTGTGTGAGCTGGCCTTTCTCTGTGACATCTCGACATCTCGATGCGCTGAACCTGCAGCTTCAGGGCGGCGCATCATCACAGACATGTACGCTGAGGGCCCAAAGCTAAACTGTGCCTGTGGGAGAATCAGATGCTGCAAGGAAACCCTTGCCATTTTTCCCTGCTGCCAATCCATAAAAGCGCAGATCTCTACCGCCGTGTTCCCATGCGCACAGTTTGCTGAAAAACTCAGTGTTCTCGCCGCTGAGTTTAGCCGGCGATTTGCCGACTTCGATGCCCAGAAATGCAAGTTTGAACTGCTTAGTAATCCCTTCGCAGTTGATGTGGAAAATGCACCAACCAACATCCAAATGGAGCTGATTGAACTCCAGTGCAACGACACGCTGAAGTCAAAGTATGATGCTGTGGGCGCCGCACAGTTTCCACGGTTCATCCCTGACACAATGCCTCAGCTCCGCACCCAAGCTGCTCAGATGCTCTCCATGTTCGGCAGCACTTATCTATGCGAGCAACTTTTCTCCTCGATGAAGATGACCAAAACAACTCACAGGAGACGTCTGACTGATGAACATCTTCGCTCGATACTGAGGATTTCTTCAGCTCAGAGCTTGAGCCCAGACATTGATGAACTAGCATCCAAGAAGAGATGCCAGGTATCTGGCTTGGGCACATCAGATTAGACCAGTGTGCAATTATTAAACGTTTTCTTTATGCACTTTTTCTTGCTACAAGGCATGGGCTTGAATGGTTGATTGATTTATTATCATTTTATTTGTAAAATTATTAGCCAGTGGAAAAAGTTTATTTTGGTATTTAAATCAGAAGGCTGCAAATAGAAAAGAGGCATACAATTTTTATTTAAATTTTATTTATTTAATAAATGAATGCCATTGTGTTTTTTCATTTGAAATTCGATTTTGCATGTCTCCACTATTAAATTATATATTGTATGGTAATAAGCGATGCTTGTTCCATATTCAATGTTAAAGCAAAACTTGTTTGGGTCCATATTAAAAGGTTAATTTGTTCAATGTTGGCCCGTGACTTTGTTCAGGTTTTACATTTTGGCCCACTGGGTATTTGAGTTTGACACCCCTGATCTAATGAGTGTGGATGTCCTTGGTCTTCTGTATATGTTGGAGGGCTGATACACGAGGCTTTCACATATTATCTTTGAGGCAGACTCTCACACCCAGTCTCATTACTTTGTGTGGATGATATCTCTCAACTTTAAACAGTGTGAAATCACAATACAAAACCATTTGTTTAGTCTAGTACTATTCTATTGGCTGCATGAAATAGCAAACAAAGTGAATTCAGTGATTACATTTGTTATCTTCATCTTTGTGTCTCTCTGATGAAACAGTAACATCTATTATTGTAGTTAGTACAGGTTGGCTCAGTCTATCTAGTGGTCTCTCATGGCCCAGTGACTGTCTAGTGGTCTCTCATGGCCCAGTGACTGTCTAGTGGTCTCCTATGGCCCAGTGACTGTCTAGTGGTCTCTCATGGCCCAGTGACTGTCTAGTGGTCTCCTATGGCCCAGTGACTGTCTAGTGGTCTCCTATGGCCCAGTGACTGTCTAGTGGTCTCCCATGGCCCAGTGACTGTCTAGTGGTCTCCCATGGCCCAGTGACTGTCTAGTGGTCTCCTATGGCCCAGTGACTGTCTAGTGGCTCCATGGCCCAGTGACTGTCTAGTGGTCTCCCATGGCCCAGTGATCACTCAGTGGCCCCCTATGGCTCCAGGACTGTCTAGTGGTCTCCTATGGCCCAGTGACTGCCCAGTGTCTCCATGGCCCAGTGACTGTCTAGTGGTCTCCCATGGCCCAGTGACTGTCTAGTGGTCTCCATGGCCCAGTGACTGTCTAGTGGTCTCCTATGGCCCAGTGACTGTCTAGTGGTCTCC
>NW_027011762.1:0-22330 GCF_036934945.1 Oncorhynchus masou masou | reverse complement strand
GTGAACATGGGTTGTGCTCGCGCCCGGCAACCAGCGCTAACGACAGTGAACAGCAGAGCATGTCCAGCGTCTCCGACGGCGACACACTCTCACTGACCGACAGCAGTGTGTGAGTACACACACACACACACACACACACACACACACACACACACACACACACACACACACACACACACTCTCACTGACCGACAGCAGTGTGTGAGTACACACACACACACACACACACTCTCACTGACCGACAGCAGAAGCACACACACTGAAATACACACACGGAAATACACACGCTGAACTACACACGCTGAAATACACACACACACACACACACACACTCTCACTGAACGACAGCAGAAGCACACACACTGAAATACACACACTGAACTACACACACTGAAATACACACGCTGAAATACACACACACACACACACACACACTGAAAACACACACTGAAATACACACTGAACTACACCGCATGAACTACACACGCTGAAATACACACGCTGAAATACACACACTGAAATACACACACTGAACTACACACACACTGAAAACACACACTGAAATACACACACACACACACACACACATGAAAACACACACTGAACTACACACACTGAACTACACACGCTGAACTACACACGCTGAACTACACACGCTGAAATACACACACACACACACACACACTGAAAACACACACTGAAATACACACACACTGAAAACACACACTGAAATACACACACACACACACACACTGAAAACACACACTGAAAACACACACTGAAATACACACACACTGAAAACACACACTGAAATACACACACACACACATACACACTGAAATACACACACTGAAATACACACTGAAATACACACACTGAAATACACACACACTGAAATACACACACACACACATACACACTGAAATACACACACACACACTGAAATACACACACTGAAATACACACTGAAATACACACACACACTGAAATACACACACACTGAAATACACACACACTGAAATACACACACTGAAATACACACACTGAAATACACACACACTGAAATACACACACTGAAATACACACACACACTGAAATACACACACACACACTGAAATACACACACACTGAAATACACACACACACACACTGAAATACACACCACACACACACTGAAATACACACACACACACTGAAATACACACACACACACTGAAATACACACACACTGAAATACACACACTGAAATACACACACACTGAAATACACACAGATCCTCTATCTCTCAGCACCACTGTCGCGGACTTTTTTGCACAAATACACTGAAAGACATTCTTCTGAATACTAACGGTGTGTGTGCGTGTGCGTGTGTGTGTTGCAGGGATGGTGTTCCACCCTACCGTATCGTAAACAGCATCGTAGATGCATGAAAGTGCCAAAGCCAACGGACGTGTGCCCCTACCTCACATACCTGTAAGTAGAGTACACACTACACCCTACCTCACATACCTGTAAGTAGAGTACACACTACCCCTACCTCACACTCTACCTCACACCCTACCTCACATACCTGTAAGTAGAGTACACACTACCCCCTACCTCACACTCTACCTCACACCCTACCTCACATACCTGTAAGTAGAGTACACACTACACCCTACCTCACCCCCTACCTCACATACCTGTAAGTAGAGTACACACTACACACTACACCCTACCTCACCCCCTACCTCACATACCTGTAAGTAGAGTACACACTACACCCTACCTCACACCCTACCTCACCCCCTACCTCACATACCTGTAAGTAGAGTACACACTACACCCTACCTCACACCCTACCTCATACCCTACCTCACACCCTACCTCACACCCTACCTCACACCCTACCTCACATACCTGTAAGTAGAGTACACACTACACCCTACCTCATACCCTACCTCACACCCTACCTCACACCCTACCTCACATACCTGTAAGTAAAGTACACACTACACCCTACCTCACATACCTGTAAGTAGAGTACACACTACACCCTACCTCACACCCTACCTCACATACCTGTAAGTAGAGTACACACTACACCCTACCTCACACCCTACCTCACATACCTGTAAGTAGAGTACACTGCACCCTACCTCACACCCTACCTCACACCCTACCTCACATACCTGAAAGTAGAGTACACACTACACCCTACCTCACACCCTACCTCACACCCTACCTCACACCCTACCTCACATACCTGTAAGTAAAGTACACACTACACCCTACCTCACATACCTGTAAGTAGAGTACACACTACACCCTACCTCACACCCTACCTCACACCCCACCTCACATACCTGTAAGTAGAGTACACACTACACCCTACCTCACACCCTACCTCACACCCTACCACATACCTGTAAGTAGAGTACACACTACACTCTACCTCACATACCTGTAAGTAGAGTACACACTACACCCTACCTCACACCCTACCTCACATACCTGTAAGTAGAGTACACACTACACCCTACCACATACCTGTAAGTAGAGTACACACTACACCCTACCTCATACCCTACCTCACATACCTGTAAGTAGAGTACACACTATACCCTACCTCACACCCTACCGCATACCCTACCTCACATACCTGTAAGTAGAGTACACACTAACCACCACATACCTGTAAGTAGAGTACACACTACACCCTACCTCACACCCTACCTCACATACCTGTAAGTAGAGTACACACTATACCCTACCTCATACCCTCACCACACCCTACCTCATACCCTACCTCACATACCTGTAAGTAGAGTACACACTATACCCTACCTCACACCCTACCACATACCTGTAAGTAGAGTACACATATACCTCGTACCCTACCTCACATACCTGTAAGTAGAGTACACACTACACCCTACCTCACACCCTACCTCACACCCTACCTCACATACCTGTAATTAGAGTACACCCTACCTCACACCCTACCTCACACCCTACCTCACACCCTACCCTCACATACCTGTAATTAGAGTACACACTACACCCCACCACACACACTACCACACCCTACCTCATACCCTACCTCATACCCTACCTCACATACCTGTAAGTAGAGTACACACTACACCCTACCTCACACCCTACCTCACACCCTACCTCACATACCTGTGGGTATATACACTACACCCTACCACACCCTACCTCACATACCTGTAAGTAGTATACACACTACTCACACCCTACCTCACATACCTGTAAGTAGTATACACACTACACCCTACCTCACACCCTACCTCACATTACTTTATACCCTAATCATACCCTCTGATAGATGTTCTGTGGTCCTGGTAGATGTTCTGTGGTCCTGGTAGATGTTCTGTGGTCCTGGTAGATGTTCTGTGGTCCTGGTAGATGTTCTGTGGTCCTGGTAGATGTTCTGTGGTCCTGGTAGATGTTCTGTGGTCCTGGTAGATGTTCTGTGGTCCTGGTAGATGTTCTGTGGTCCTGGTAGATGTTCTGTGGTCCTTAACGGTAGACTCTGTGAATGATGTTGATCTGGTAGATGTTCTGTGTCTAGCGTGCGTACTGTGTACCAAAGGATGTCCACGTTGAGCCGGAGAGGTTTGCTGTTGACCTCATCAGTCGACTGGAGGCAGTTCTGAGAGAGAGAGAAGCACAGGAGAGACTGGAGGAGAGACTGAAGAGGGTCAGACGGGTACGTACTGGGAGGGGTGTGGCGTATCTGTGGCCTGTGCGTGGTTTGATATGTGTGTGTGACGCATCTGTGACGTGTGCCTGGTTTGGATGTGAGTGTGTGTGTGTGACGTAGCGTGGTTTGGATGTGTGTGTGTGTGCGTGGTTTGATGGTAATCATCACACACATACACTAACCTGCTTCTCCTCTAACCCCGCCCTTCTTTCCTCTCCTGCTCTGTGATAGGAGGAGGAGGGTGACGACGCCCCGACGTCTCCATGGTAAACTCCCTCCCCCCTACGGCAACAAGCCCCTCCCCCTCCACCTCGTCCCTCTACCCCCACTCACGGGTCCCGTTATTCAGAGACCTCGCACAACGGCGCCCTGGCGCTACAGGACGCGCACGAGGAGAACCCGGAGGCCATCTTGGACGAACACGTGCAGAGAGTGATGGAGACGCGGGGTGTCAGTCACCAGGCACCGGGAGACACCCGCCAAGTCCCGCCCTCCGACGGAGGGGTGTACCCTCCACCTCACTCTGAAGAACCCAGTGGCCTCCAGGGGTGAAAGGTCACAAGCCAGGAGCCAAGGGAGGGGACCCAACGGGGATGGGAGCAGGTATGTTGTTGTTGTCTTTATTTATCCAGGTTGGTTCCATGATAAACATCTTCTAGTGTTGATGTTGTCTTTATTTATCCAGGTTGGTCTCAATGATAAACAGCTAGTGTTGTCTTTATTTAACCAGGTTGGTCTCAATGATAAACATCTTCTAGTGTTGATGTTGTCTTTATTTATCCAGGTTAGTCTCAATGATAAACATCTAGTGTTGTTGTCTTCTATTTAACCAGGTTGGTCTCAATGATAAACATCTTCTAGTGTTGATGTTGTCTTTATTTATCCAGGTTAGACTCAATGATAAACATCTTCTCGTGTTGATGTTGTCTTTATTTATCCAGGTTGGTCTCAATGATAAACATCTTCTAGTGTTGATGTCGTTCTTTATTTATCCAGGTTAGACTCAATTAGGCAACCCCATTTAGTCGACTGGTCGATAGGTTGTTGGCTTCCATCACAAGATATTTTTTTTAGTCGAGCAGTGACAAATATATATAAAAAATAAAATGTATGGCACACAAGACACCTGTCTGATTCACACCTGTCTGATTCACACCTGTCTGATTCACACCCGCCTGATTCACACCAGTCTGATTCACACCCGCCTGATTCACACCCGCCTGATTCACACCCGCCTGATTCACACCCGTCTGATTCACACCCGCCTGATTCACACCCGCCTGATTCACACCCGCCTGATTCACACCCGCCTGATTCACACCCGCCTGATTCACACCTGTCTGATTCACACCCGGGATTCACACCGCCTGATTCACACCCGTCGGATTCACACCCGCCTGATTCACACCGTCGGATTCACACCCGTCTGATTCACACCCGCTGATTCACACCTGTCTGAGTGACTGGAAGAGGACTGGCCACCCCACATAGCCTGGTTCCTCTCTAGGTTTCTTTCTAGGTTCTGGCCTTTTTAGGGAGTTTTTGCCTAGCCACCGTGCTTCTACATCTGCATTGCTGTATGGGGTTTTAGGCTGGGTTCTGTACAGCACTTTGAGTTATCAGCTGATGTAAGAAGGGCTTCATGAATAAATTTGATTGATTGACTAGTCCATTGCGGAGGCCCGTCTGGGTGGACTAGTCCATTGCGGAGGCCCGTCTGGGTGGACTAGTCCATTGAGGAGGCCCGTCTGGGTGGACTAGTCCATTGCGGAGGCCCGTCTGGGTGGACTAGTCCATTGCGGAGGCCCGTCTGGGTGGACTAGTCCATTGCGGGAGGCCCGTCTGGGTGGACTAGTCCATTGAGGAGGCCGTCTGGGTGGACTAGTCCATTGCGGAGGCCCGTCTGGGTGGACTAGTCCATTGCGGAGCCCGTCTGGGTGGACTAGTCCATTGCGGAGGCCCGTCTGGGTGGACTAGACCATTGGCGGAGTCCCGTCTGGGTGGACTAGTCCATTGCGGAGGCCCGTCTGGGTGGACTAGACCATTGGCGAGGCCCGTCTGGGTGGACTAGACCATTGGCGGAGGCCCGTCTGGGTGGACTAGTCCAATGAGGAGGCCCGTCTGGGTGGACTAGACCAATGAGGAGGCCCGTCTGGGTGGACTAGTCCATTGGCGGAGGCCCGTCTGGGTGGACTAGTCCATTGGCGGAGGCCCGTCTGGGTGGACTAGTCCATTGAGGAGGCCCGTCTGGGTGGACTAGACTATTGGCGGAGGCCCGTCTGGGTGGACTAGTCCATTGAGGAGGCCTGTCTGGGTGGACTAGCCCATTGCGGAGGCCTGTCTGGGTGGACTAGTCCATTGTGGAGGCCTGTCTGGGTGGACTAGTCCATTCAGGAGGCCCGTCTGGGTGGACTAGCCCATTGAGGAGGCCCGTCTGGGTGGACTAGACCATTGAGGAGGCCTGTCTGGGTGGACTAGTCCATTGAGGCGGCCCGTCTGGGTGGACTAGTCCATTGAGGAGGCCCGTCTGGGTGGACTAGTCCATTGCGGAGGCCTGTCTGGGTGGACTAGTCCATTGCGGAGGCCTGTCTGGGTGGACTAGTCCATTGCGGAGGCCCGTCTGGGTGGACTAGTCCATTGAGGAGGCCTTTCTGGGTGGACTAGTCCATTGCGGAGGCCCGTCTGGGTGGACTAGTCCATTGCGGAGGCCCGTCTGGGTGGACTAGACCATTGGCGGAGTCCCGTCTGGGTGGACTAGTCCATTGAGGAGGCCCGTCTGGGTGGACTAGACCATTGGCGGAGGCCCGTCTGGGTGGACTAGTCCATTGCGGAGGCCCGTCTGGGTGGACTAGTCCATTGCGGAGGCCCGTCTGGGTGGACTAGTCCATTGCGGAGGCCCGTCTGGGTGGACTAGTCCATTGCGGAGGCCCGTCTGGGTGGACTAGTCCATTGAGGAGGCCTTTCTGGGTGGACTAGTCCATTGCGGAGGCCCGTCTGGGTGGACTAGTCCATTGCGGAGGCCCGTCTGGGTGGACTAGTCCATTGCGGAGGCCCGTCTGGGTGGACTAGACCATTGGCGGAGTCCCGTCTGGGTGGACTAGTCCATTGAGGAGGCCCGTCTGGGTGGACTAGACCATTGGCGAGGCCCGTCTGGGTGGACTAGACCATTGGCGGAGGCCCGTCTGGGTGGACTAGTCCAATGAGGAGGCCCGTCTGGGTGGACTAGACCAATGAGGAGGCCCGTCTGGGTGGACTAGTCCATTGGCGGAGGCCCGTCTGGGTGGACTAGTCCATTGGCGGAGGCCCGTCTGGGTGGACTAGTCCATTGAGGAGGCCCGTCTGGGTGGACTAGACTATTGGCGGAGGCCCGTCTGGGTGGACTAGTCCATTGAGGAGGCCTGTCTGGGTGGACTAGTCCATTGAGGAGGCCTGTCTGGGTGGACTAGTCCATTGAGGAGGCCTGTCTGGGTGGACTAGTCCATTGGCGGAGGCCCGTCTGGGTGGACTAGTCCATTGAGGAGGCCCGTCTGGGTTGACTAGACCATTGGCGGAGGCCCGTCTGGGTGGACTAGACCATTGAGGAGGCCTGTCTGGGTGGACTAGACCATTGAGGAGGCCTGTCTGGGTGGACTAGTCCATTTGCGAAGGCCTATCTGGGTGGACTATTATTTCATTCCATTTACGAGTTCTCAATTAATTCATTGCCTTTTGTTTGTAGCGATCCTGTCAATCTTGAAATGACACACACCTGATTACACATAGTAGTAATCCTATAGGCTACCTGGCCTGATTAGTAGTAGTCCTATAGGCTACCTGGCCTGATTAGTAGTAGTCCTATAGGCTACCTGGCCTGATTAGTAGTAGTCCTATAGGCTACCTGGCCTGATTAGTAGTAGTCCTATAGACTACCTGGCCTGATTAGTAGTAGTCCTATAGGCTACCTGGCCTGATTACACATAGTAGTAGTCCTATAGGCTACCTGGCCTGATTAGTAGTAGTCCTATAGGCTACCTGGCCTGATTAGTAGTAATCCTATAGACTACCTGGCCTGATTACACATAGTAGTAGTCCTATAGGCTACCTGGCCTGATTAGTAGTAGTCCTATAGGCTACCTGGCCTGATTAGTAGTAGTCCTATAGACTACCTGGCCTGATTAGTAGTAGTCCTATAGGCTACCTGGCCTGATTAGTAGTAGTCCTATAGACTACCTGGCCTGATTAGTAGTAGTCCTATAGGCTACCTGGCCTGATTAGTAGTAGTCCTATAGACTACCTGGCCTGATTACACATAGTAGTAGTCCTATAGACTACCTGGCCTGATTACACATAGTAGTAGTCCTATAGGCTACCTGGCCTGATTAGTAGTAGTCCTATAGGCTACCTGGCCTGATTACACATAGTAGTAGTCCTATAGACTACCTGGCCTGATTACACATAGTAGTCCTATAGGCTACCTGGCCTGATTAGTAGTAGTCCTATAGACTACCTGGCCTGATTAGTAGTAGTCCTATAGGCTACCTGGCCTGATTAGTAGTAGTCCTGTAGGCTACCTGGCCTGATTAGTAGTAGTCCTATAGACTACCTGGCCTGATTAGTAGTAGTCCTATAGGCTACCTGGCCTGATTAGTAGTAGTCCTATAGGCTACCTGGCCTGATTAGTAGTAGTCCTATAGACTACCTGGTCTGATTACACATAGTAGTACCCCTATAGACTACCTGGCCTGATTACACATAGTAGTAGTCCTATAGGCTACCTGGCCTGATTAGTAGTAGTCCTATAGGCTACCTGGCCTGATTAGTAGTAGTCCTATAGGCTACCTGGCCTGATTACACATAGTAGTAGTCCTATAGACTACCTGGCCTGATTAGTAGTAGTCCTATAGACTACCTGGCCTGATTAGTAGTAGTCCTATAGGCTACCTGGCCTGATTAGTAGTAGTCCTATAGGCTACCTGGCCTGATTAGTAGTAGTCCTATAGACTACCTGGCCTGATTACACATAGTAGTAGTCCTATAGGCTACCTGGCCTGATTAGTAGTAGTCCTATAGGCTACCTGGCCTGATTAGTAGTAGTCCTATAGACTACCTGGCCTGATTACACATAGTAGTAGTCCTATAGGCTACCTGGCCTGATTACACATAGTAGTAGTCCTATAGGCTACCTGGCCTGATTAGTAGTAGTCCTATAGGCTACCTGGCCTGATTAGTAGTAATCCTATAGGCTACCTGGCCTGATTAGTAGTAGTCCTTTAGGCTACCTGGCCTGATTACACATAGTAGTAATCCTATAGGCTACCTGGCCTGATTAGTAGTAGTCCTATAGACTACCTGGCCTGATTAGTAGTAATCCTATAGGCTACCTGGCCTGATTAGTAGTAGTCCTATAGGCTACCTGGCCTGATTAGTAGTAGTCCTATAGGCTACCTGGCCTGATTAGTAGTAGTCCTATAGGCTACCTGGCCTGATTAGTAGTAGTCCTATAGACTACCTGGCTTATTAGTAGTAGTCCTATAGGCTACCTGGCCTGATTAGTAGTAGTCCTATAGACTACCTGGCCTGATTACACATAGTAGTAGTCCTATAGGCTACCTGGCCTGATTAGTAGTAGTCCTATAGGCTACCTGGCCTGATTAGTAGTAGTCCTATAGGCTACCTGGCCTGATTAGTAGTAGTCCTATAGACTACCTGGCCTGATTAGTAGTAGTCCTATAGACTACCTGGCCTGATTAGTAGTAGTCCTATAGACTACCTGGCCTGATTAGTAGTAGTCCTATAGACTACCTGGCCTGATTAGTAGTAGTCCTATAGGCTACCTGGCCTGATTAGTAGTAGTCCTATAGGCTACCTGGCCTGATTAGTAGTAGTCCTATAGGCTACCTGGCCTGATTAGTAGTAGTCCTATAGACTACCTGGCCTGATTAGTAGTAGTCCTATAGACTACCTGGCCTGATTAGTAGTAGTCCTATAGGCTACCTGGCCTGATTAGTAGTAGTCCTATAGACTACCTGGCCTGATTAGTAGTAATCCTATAGACTACCTGGCCTGATTAGTAGTAGTCCTATAGGCTACCTGGCCTGATTAGTAGTAGTCCTATAGGCTACCTGGCCTGATTAGTAGTAGTCCTATAGACTACCTGGCCTGATTAGTAGTAGTCCTATAGACTACCTGGCCTGATTAGTAGTAGTCCTATAGACTACCTGGCCTGATTACACATAGTAGTCCTATAGACTACCTGGCCTGATTAGTAGTAGTCCTATAGGCTACCTGGCCTGATTACACATAGTAGTCCTATAGGCTACCTGGCCTGATTAGTAGTAGTCCTATAGACTACCTGGCCTGATTACACATAGTAGTAGTCCTATAGGCTACCTGGCCTGATTAGTAGTAGTCCTATAGACTACCTGGCCTGATTACATAGTAGTAGTCCTATAGGCTACCTGGCCTGATTACACATAGTAGTAGTCCTATAGGCTACCTGGCCTGATTAGTAGTAGTCCTATAGGCTACCTGGTCTGATTACACATAGTAGTAGTCCTATAGACTACCTGGCCTGATTAGTAGTAGTCCTATAGACTACCTGGCCTGATTAGTAGTAGTCCTATAGGCTACCTGGCCTGATTAGTAGTAGTCCCAGGCTACCTGGCCTGATTAGTAGTAGTCCTATAGACTACCTGGCCTGATTAGTAGTAGTCCTATAGACTACCTGGCCTGATTAGTAGTAGTCCTATAGGCTACCTGGCCTGATTAGTAGTAGTCCTATAGACTACCTGGCCTGATTAGTAGTAGTCCTATAGACTACCTGGCCTGATTAGTAGTAGTCCTATAGGCTACCTGGCCTGATTAGTAGTAGTCCTATAGGCTACCTGGCCTGATTAGTAGTAGTCCCATAGGCTACCTGGCCTGATTAGTAGTAGTCCTATAGGCTACCTGGCCTGATTAGTAGTAGTCCTATAGACTACCTGGCCTGATTAGTAGTAGTCCTATAGGCTACCTGGTCTGATTAGTAGTAGTCCCATAGACTACCTGGCCTGATTAGTAGTAGTCCTGTAGCCTAGTGGTTAGAGTGTAGGGCGGCGGGATAGCCTAGTGGTTAGAGTGTAGGGGCGGCGGGTAGCCTAGTGGTTAGAGTGTAGAGGCTTCAGGTAGCCTAGTGGTTAGAGTGTAGGGGTTTCAGGTAGCCTAGTGGTTAGAGTGTAGGGGCGGCGGTAGCCTAGTGGTTAGAGTGTAGAGGCTTCAGGTAGCCTAGTGGTTAGAGTGTAGGGGCTACAGCCAGGTAGCCTAGTGGTTAGAGTGTAGAGGCGGCAGGGTAGCCTAGTGGTTAGAGTGTAGGGGCGGCAGGTAGCCTAGTGGTTAGAGTGTAGGGGCGGCAGGTAGCCTAGTGGTTAGAGTGTAGGGGCGGCCTGTAGCCTAGTGGTTAGAGTGTAGGGGCGGCAGGTAGCCTAGTGGTTAGAGTGTAGGGGCGGCAGGTAGCCTAGTGGTTAGAGTGTTGGGGTGGCCTGTAGCCTAGTGGTTAGAGGTAGGGGCAGGTAGCCTAGTGGTTAGAGTGTAGAGGTGGCAGGTAGCCTAGTGGTGAGAGTGTAGGGGCGGCAGGGTAGCCTAGTGGTTAGAGTGTAGGGGCGGCAGGTAGCCTAGTGGTTAGAGTGTAGAGGTGGCAGGGTAGCCTAGTGGTTAGAGTGTAGAGGTGGCAGGGTAGCCTAGTGGTTAGAGTGTAGAGGGGGCAGGGTAGCCTAGTGGTTAGAGTGTAGAGGCGGCAGGTAGCCAAGTGGTTAGAGCGTTGGACTAGTAACCGGTAGGTTGCAAGTTCAAATCCCCGAGCTGACAAGGTACAAATCTGTCGTTCTGCCCGTGAACAGGCAGTTAACCCACTGTTCCTAGACCAGTTAACCCACTGTTCCTAGACCAGTTAACCCACTGTTCTTAGACCAGCTAACCCACTGTTCTTAGACCAGTTAACTCCACATGGAGAAGGTTTGTAGGATGACTTGGCACTCCACATGGAGAAGGTTGGTAGGATGACTTGGCACTCCACATGGAGAAGGTTGGTAGGATGACTTGGCACTCCACATGGAGAAGGTTGGTAGGATGGCTTGGCACTCCACATGGAGAAGGTTGGTAGGATAACTTGGCACTCCACATGGAGAAGGTTGGTAGGATGACTTGGCACTCCACATGGAGAAGGTTGGTAGGATGACTTGGCACTCCACATGGAGAAGGTTGGTAGGATGACTTGGCACTCCACATGGAGAAGGTTGGTAGGATGACTTGGCACTCCACATGGAGAAGGTTGGTAGGATGACTTGGCACTCCACATGGAGAAGGTTGGTAGGATGACTTGACTCCACATGGAGAAGGTTGGTAGGATGACTTGGCACTCCACATGGAGAAGGGGTAGGATGATTTGGCACCCACATGGAGAAGCAGTAGGATGACTTGGCACCTCCACATGGAGAAGGTTGGTAGGATAACTTGGCACTCCAACTCCACATGGAGAAGGTTGGTAGGATGACTTGGCACTCCAACTCCACATGGAGAAGGTTGGTAGGATGACTTGGCACTCCACATGGAGAAGGTTGGTAGGATGACTTGGCACTCCAACTCCACATGGAGAAGGTTGGTAGGATGACTTGGCACTCCACATGGTGAAGGTTGGTAGATGACTTGGCACTCCACATGGAGAAGGTTGGTAGGATGACTTGGCACTCCACATGGAGAAGGTTGGTAGGCTGCCTTGGCACTCCACATGGTGAAGGTCCAGGATGATGGCACCCACATGGAGAAGGTTGGCTAGATAACTTGGCACTCCACATGGAGAAGGTTGGTAGGATGACTTGGCACTCCAACTCCACATGGTGAAGGTTGGTAGGATAACTTGGCACTCCACATGGAGAAGGTTGGTAGGATGACTTGGCACCCACATGGAGAAGGTTGGTAGGATAAGCTTGGCACTCCAACTCCACATGGTGAAGGTTGGTAGGATGACTTGGCACTCCACATGGAGAAGGTTGGTAGGATAACTTGGCACTCTTTGTTGGAGAAGGTTGGTAGGATGACTTGGCACTCCACATGGAGAAGGTTGGTAGGATGACTTGGCACTCCACATGGAGAAGGTTGGTAGGATGGCTTGGCACCCACATGGAGAAGGTTGGGAGGATGGCTTGGCACTCCACATGGAGAAGGTTGGTAGGATAACTTGGCACCCAACTCCACATGGAGAAGGTTGGTAGGACGACTTGGCACTCCACATGGAGAAGGTTGGTAGGATAACTTGGCACTCCACATGGAGAAGGTTGGTAGGATGACTACTCCACATGGGAGAAGGTTGGTAGGATGACTTGGCACTCCACATGGAGAAGGTTGGTAGGATGACTTGGCACTCCACATGGAGAAGGTTGGTAGGATGACTTGCACCCACATGGAGAAGGTTGGTAGGATGACTTGGCACTCCACATGGAGAAGGTTGGTAGGATGACTTGGCACTCCACATGGAGAAGGTTGGTAGGATGACTTGGCACCCACATGGTGAAGGTTGGTAGGATGACTTGGCACTCCAACTCCACATGGTGAAGGTTGCCACCGCTGGATCAGCCTGTTACCAGCAACTTCAGAATCATAATGGCTGAACCCGAGAAGACCTGCAGCGGGAGGGAACCGTTTTTTTCCCTTCTGGTTAGGCTATGATGATCTCTAGCTCCCTCTTAGTCATTTTTTGGCGTCTTCATTAAAAAAACATTTATCTCCGTGCTTAAAGCATCAGACAAGCTCAGTAGTCTACGTATGTATAGTGTTGACGTTGTATAATCAATGTGATGGAGGTATTCAACCAACAGAGCATCAGAGTAGGAGTGCTGTCCATAGAGTCATATTCTTTATGACTCTATGGATGACTTGGCACTCCACATGGTGAAGGTTGGGTAGGATGACTTGGCACTCCACGGGAGAAGGTTGGTAGGATGACTTGGCACTCCACGTGGAGAAGGTTGGTAGGATGACTTGGCACTCCACGTGGAGAAGGTTGGTAGGATAACTTGGCACTATGCACGTGAGAAGGTTGGTAGGATGACTTGGCACTCCACATGGAGAAAGTTGGTAGGATGACTTGGCACTCCACATGGAGAAGGTTGGTAGGATGATTTGGCACTCCACATGGAGAAGGTTGGTAGGATGACTTGGCACTCCACATGGAGAAGGTTGGTAGGATGACTTGGCACTCCACATGGAGAAGGTTGGTAGGATGATTTGGCACTCCACATGGAGAAGGTGGTAGGATGACTTGGCACTCCACATGGAGAAAGTTGGTAGGATGACTTGGCACCCAACTCCACATGGTGAAGGTTGGTAGGATGACTTGGCACTCCACATGGAGAAGGTTGGTAGGATGACTTGGCACTCCACATGGTGAAGGTTGGTAGGATGACTTGGCACTCCACATGGTGAAGGTTGGTAGGATGACTTGGCACTCCAACTCCACATGGTGAAGGTTGCCTACCGCTGGATCAGCCTGTTACCAGCTACTTCAGAATCATAATGGCTGAACCCGAGAACCTGCAGCGGGAGGGAACAGATTTTTTCCCCTTCTGGTTAGGGCTATGATGATCTCTAGCTCCCTCTTTAGTCATTTTTGGCGTCTTCATTAAAAACATTTATCTCCGTGCTTAAAGCATCAGACAAGCTCAGTAGTTTACGTATGTATAGTGTTGACGTTGTATAATCAATGTGATGGAGTGTATTCAACCAACAGAGCATCAGAGTAGGAGTGCTGTCCATAGAGTCATATTCTTTATGATTTTAAAGGTCAATCTGATCCTAGATCAGCACTCCTACCCTGAGAGGCTTTATAAGTACAGGCCCAGGTACAGAGGTGAAATATACCAAAGACCAGTGCTAAACCAATCTCTTTTTGGATGTGTCCATAAAGGCTGTACCACTACCAGCATGGCTACCAGCATGGTTACCAGCATGGCTCCAAGCATGGCTACCAGCATGGCTCCAAGCATGGCTACCAGCATGGCTACCAGCATGGCTACCAGCATGGCTCCAAGCATGGCTACCAGCATGGCTCCAAGCATGGCTACCAGCATGGCTCCAAGCATGGCTACCAGCATGGCTCCAAGCATGGCTACCAGCATGGCTACAAGCATGGCTACCAGCATGGCTACCAGCATGGCTACCAGCATGGCTACAAGCATGGCTACCAGCATCTTTGTTGGGTTAAGAGGTAGAGTTCTAGTTATTTAACCTATATGTCTCTGTTCCCTCAGGTGTGTACCACCACAAGCATGGCTACCACTACCCTCCAGGGGGCACCAAGCCCAAAGAGCCCCAGATGGATGAGGTGGTGCTGGGTGGAGGAGGAGGAGGCTCCAGGACCCAGGGAGCGGCCTGTGGAATGGGGAGGCCCACCACTACTCTACCGGGAAGGGACGCAACTACGCAGATGGGGCTGGGACCATGGACGCAATGGGTTATAGGTTAGTACCTGGGGGTGTTTATGTGTTATCAGTGTTGTCGTACTGAGGCTAGGACTCGAACTAGACTCGGACTCAAGTCACGATTTTCATGACTAGAACAGTGCAGCCGCACTAATGTTGAACTCTGTCCACTAGCTAGTCTTACTGATGTAGAATACTGTCCACTAGCTAGTTTTACTAATGTAGAACACTGTCCACTAGCTAGTCTTACTGATGTAGAACACTGTCCACTAGCGAGTCTCACTAATGTAGAACACTGTCCACTAGCTAGTCTCACTGATGTAGAACGCTGTCCACTAGCTAGTCTTACTAATGTAGAACACTGTCCACTAGCTAGTCTCACTGATGTAGAACGCTGTCCACTAGCTAGTCTTACTAATGTAGAACACTGTCCACTAGCTAGTTTTACTAATGTAGAACGCTGTCCACTAGCTAGTCTTACTAATGTAGAACACTGTCCACTAGCTAGTCTCACTAATGTAGAACACTGTCCACTAGCTAGTCTTACTAATGTAGAACACTGTCCACTAGCTAGTCTCACTGATGTAGAACGCTGTCCACTAGCTAGTCTTACTAATGTAGAACACTGTCCACTAGCTAGTTTTACTAATGTAGAACGCTGTCCACTAGCTAGTCTTACTGATGTAGAACACTGTCCACTCAGCTAGTCTTACTGATGTAGAACACTGTCCACTAGCGAGTCTCACTAATGTAGAACACTGTCCACTAGCTAGTCTCACTGATGTAGAAAGGGCGCTGTCCACTAGCTAGTCTTACTAATGTAGAACACTGTCCACTAGCTAGTCTCACTGATGTAGAACGCTGTCCACTAGCTAGTCTCACTAATGTAGAACGCTGTCCACTAGCTAGTCTTAATCATGTGGACCATTACCATTCTGACCTGTGTGTGTGTGTGTCCTGCACCCCAGCAGTAAGGGTAGCACCCTATCGAAGCGTGGCTCTAAGAAGGGGGCGGAGCCTCAGGTAAAGGTGATGAGGGGCGTGTCCAGGAGGCCCAGGTACCGCTGGAGGACCTGGAGAGAAACCACAAGATACTGCAGTGGATGATGGAGGGGGAGGCACTACGACACAAGAAGAACACTCACGGGTAACACACACACACATACACACACATACACATACACACACCCCACACACACACACACACACACACACCGTAGGACGCACTCTCTCAGTCCCTCACTTACTCCTCTTTCTCTCCCCATTCCCTCTCTTTCTCTCGCCTCTCTTTTTCTCTCCCCCCCTCCCCCTCCCCCCTCAGTTTCTTTCTCCTCTCTCTCCTCTCTCTAAGCAGTGCTCTCTCTCTCCCCTCTAGGAGTACCACAGGCTCCAGGAAGACCCAGGGAGTGTGGAGCTGTTGAGACCCAGCTCTGTGGAGCGTCCTGGGCAGTGCACCCTGGGTGAGCGCCCAGCTGCGGAACAACGTGCAGCCCTCCCACCCCTTCATCCAGGACCCCACCATGCCTCCCAATCCCGCACCCAACCCCCTCACTCAGTTAGAGGAGGCCCGGAGGAGACTGGAGGAGGAGAGGAGGAGAGCCGCCCTGCTGCAGGCTAAACAGAGGTAAGAGGAGGAAGGGTTGAGGTTGGAACGAGGGGTTAGTGTTGATTAGGATCAGGGGGTTCGAGCAGGAGGCCTTTAAGTCTCTAAGCAGTGCTGTCTGTCTCCTCTCCTCTAGACAGAAGTCTCTAAGCAGTGCTGTCTGTCTCCTCTCCTCCAGACAGAAGTCTCTAAGCAGTGCTGTCTGTCTCCTCTCCTCCAGACAGAAGTCTCTAAGCAGTGCTGTCTGTCTCCTCTCCTCTAGACAGAAGTCTCTAAGCAGTGCTGTCTGTCTGTCTCCTCTCCTCTAGACAGAAGTCTCTAAGCAGTGCTGTCTGTCTCCTCTCCTCCAGACAGAAGTCTCTAAGCAGTGCTGTCTGTCTCCTCTCCTCCAGACAGAAGTCTCTAAGCAGTGCTGTCTGTCTCCTCTCCTCCAGACAGAAGTCTCTAAGCAGTGCTGTCTGTCTCCTCTCCTCCAGACAGAAGTCTCTAAGCAGTGCTGTCTGTCTCCTCTCCTCTAGACAGAAGTCTCTAAGCAGTGCTGTCTGTCTCCTCTCCTCCAGACAGAAGTCTCTAAGCAGTGCTGTCTGTCTCCTCTAGACAGAAGTCTCTAAGCAGTGCTGTCTGTCTGTCTCCTCTAGACAGAAGTCTCTAAGCAGTGCTGTCTGTCTCCTCTCCTTTAGACATAAGTCTCTAAGCAGTGCTGTCTGTCTCCTCTAGACAGAAGTCTCTAAGCAGTGCTGTCTGTCTCCTCTCCTCCAGACATAAGTCTCTAAGCAGTGCTGTCTGTCTCCTCTCCTCCAGACAGAAGTCTCTAAGCAGTGCTGTCTGTCTCCTCCAGACAGAAGTCTCTAAGCAGTGCTGTCTGTCTCCTCTCCTCCAGACAGAAGTCTCTAAGCAGTGCTGTCTGTCTCTCCCTCTAGACAGAAGTCTCTAAGCAGTGCTGTCTGTCTCCTCTCCTCTAGACAGAAGTCTCTAAGCAGTGCGGTCTGTCTCCTCTCCTCCAGACAGAAGTCTCTAAGCAGTGCTGTCTGTCTCCTCTAGACAGAAGTCTCTAAGCAGTGCTGTCTGTCTCCTCTCCTCCAGACATAAGTCTCTAAGCAGTGCTGTCTGTCTCCTCTCCTCCAGACAGAAGTCTCTAAGCAGTGCTGTCTGTCTCCTCTCCTCTAGACAGAAGTCTCTAAGCAGTGCTGTCTGTCTCCTCTCCTCCAGACAGAAGTCTCTAAGCAGTGCTGTCTGTCTCCTCTCCTCTAGACAGAAGTCTCTAAGCAGTGCTGTCTGTCTCCTCTCCTCTAGACAGAAGTCTCTAAGCAGTGCTGTCTGTCTCCTCTCCTCTAGACAGAAGTCTCTAAGCAGTGCTGTCTGTCTCCTCTCCTCTAGACAGAAGTCTCTAAGCAGTAAGAAGCAGGGGTCACAGTCCAGAACGTAACTGTAAGCGTACTGCTGTCTGTGGCGAGCCAATCCCCACCAGCACCACGGCCAAAGGTCTACACCCTGGGACAGTTCAAGGAGCTACTCACCAAGAAGGGCTTCTACAGGTGAGAGGTCGTCGCCGTGGAGATTAAGCTCTGGAGACATGGTGGTGTCCCACATGGCTCCTCTGTTCCCTACTAGGGCACTACTTGTGTGTTTATTCACTGTGTGTGTGTGTGCTGTGTGTCTCCCTGTGTGTGTGTGTGTGTGTGTGTGTGTGTGTGTGTGTGTGTGTGTGTGTGTGTGTGTGTGTGTGTGTGTGTGTGTGTGTAGATTCACTGTGCTGTCTGTGTCTCCTCCAGTGTGTGTAGATTCACTGTGTGTCTGTCTCCTCTGACAGTGTGTCTAAGCAGTGTGTGTGTGTGTGTGTAGATTCACTGTGTGTGTGTGTGTCTGTTCACTGTGTGTGTGTGTAGATTCACTGTGCTGTGTGTGTCCTCTCCTCCAGACAGTGTGTGTTATTCACTGTGTGTGTGTGTGTTGATTCACTGTGTGTGTGTGTGTGTTGATTCACTGTGTGTGTTGATTCACTGTGTGTGTGTGTGTGTTGATTCACTGTGTGTGTGTGTGTGTTGATTCACTGTGTGTGTGACAGTGTGTGTGTTGTGTGTCTGTTCACTGTGTGTGTGTGTGTGTGTTGATTCACTGTGTGACAGAAGTCTTAAGCAGGTTCTACTTTAAGCAGGTCACAGTGTGAGAACGTAACTGTGGCGTGGTGTTTGAAGAAGTCAAAGAGGACGAGCCAATCCCCTACATCTACCACGGCCAAGGTCGCGTGGTGAGAAGGTGGACTGAAACAGGAAGTGGAGCCGGGAGGAAGTTCTAGGGAGGTGAGGAAGGAACAATGACGCGTGAGAAAAGCTCTGAACGAACCATGAAGGGAGGTGGAGACATGGTGTCCTGTTCCTAGGGGGGATGAAGGGCACTGGAGAGAGTGGTTTTGGAAGAGGAGGAGTGGAGGGGGTGAAGAGGAGTGTGGAGATTCACTGGTTTTGGAAGTGTAGGATTCACGGTGGGGGTGTAGATTCACTGTGGAGAGAGTGTTGATTTGGAAGAGGAGGATTCGGACTGTGGGTGAAGAGGAGGTGGATTCACTGTGTGTGTGTTTGATTCACTGGGTGTGGGTGTGTGGAGTAGATTTTGGAAGAGGAGGAGCGGACTGGGTGTGTGTGTGATTCAGAGGGGTGGTGTGTGAGATGCTTTTGGGTGGTGTGTTGATTCACTGTGTGTGTGTGTTGACTCATTGTGGAGTGTCTAGGTTCTACTGGAAGAGGAGGTGGGATGAAGACTGTGGCGGGTGTTTGAAGAAGGTGGAGAGAGTGCTTTTGGAAGAGGAGAAGATCATCGGTAAGGTGGAGAAGGTGGACTTTTGGAAGAGGAGGAAGTGGAGCCGGGAGAAGAGGAGGTGGAAGGAACAATGACGCAGAGAAGAGACTGGGGGGGATGAAGAGGAGGTGGAGAGAGTGGTTCTGGAAGAGGAGGAGGGAATGAAGAGGGAGGTGGAGTGGGTTTTGGAAGAGGAGTTGGAGAGAGTGCGGAGGGGGGGTGAAGAGGAGGTGGAGAGAGTGCTTTTGGAAGAGGAGGAGCGGAGGGGGGGGAAGAGGAGGTGGAGAGAGTGCTTTTGGAAGAGGAGGGGGGAAGAGGAGTTGAGGTGGAGAGTGGTTTTGGAAGAGGAGGGAGGAGTGAAGAGGAGGTGGAGAGAGTGCTTTGGAAGAGGAGGAGCGGAGGGGGGGGGAAGAGGAGGTGGAGAGAGTGCTTTTGGAAGAGGAGGGCCGGAGGGGGGGGGTGAAGAGGAGGTGGAGAGAGTGCTTTTGGAAGAGGAGGGGGGGGAAGAGGAGTTGGAGAGAGTGCTTTTGGAAGAGGAGGAGCGGAGGGGGGTGAAGAGGAGGTGGAGAGAGTGCTTTGGAAGAGGAGGGGGTGAAGAGGAGTTGGAGAGAGTGCTTTTGGAAGAGGAGGAGTGAAGAGGAGGTGGAGAGAGTGCTTTTGGAAGAGGAGGAGCGGAGAAGGGGGTGAAGAGGAGTTGGAAGAGGATTTTGGAAGAGGAGGGGGTGAAGAGGAGTTGGAGAGAGTGCTTTTGGAAGAGGAGGGGGTGAAGAGGAGGTTGGAGAGAGTGCTTTTGGAAGAGGAGGAGCGGATGGGGGGGTGAAGGAGGAGGTGGAGAGAGTGATTTTGGAAGAGGAGGAGCGGAGGGGGGGGAGGAGTTGAGTGAAGAGGAGTTTGGAGAGTGCTTTTGGAAAGGAGGAGCGGAGGGGGGGTGAAAGAGGAGTTGGGAGAGAGTGCTTTTGGAAGGGAGGGGGGTGAAGGGAGTTGGAGAGAGTGCTTTTGGAAGAGGAGGAGAGCGGAGGGTGGGGGGTGAGACAGAAGAATGGAATGGTACAGAATGTCACTGCCTCCTGGCTCCAGCGTAGAGGAACACGTGTTTGGAAACGAGGATGAGACAGAAGGATGAAGGTGTGAACAAGGTGTCAAGCCGTTCTAAACAGTCTTCCTGTCCTGCTCTGGGGAGGAGTCGTTGTTCTCCTTCCAGAACCAGCTACTGCTAAGTTGCCATGGAGACGTCATGGTGCTCGGAACAGGATGACGGCTGAGTTCCATTCCGAATCTCCTGCTCCCTTCAGTCCCCTAGACTGCGTCACTGAGGGGGCAGGGGATTAATACGGCACCCGCACCCTGGACCCCAGTGATCATCATCTAGATTCAACCACAGGGGATTTTTAATTTTTCTTTCCGAGTGGCTGGTCAGGGACCTGAATATAATTACATATCATTGTGGAATGCAAATTGACTGCAACAAGCCCAAACAAAGAGAGAATTTGACTAAAACATCATAATTTCAAACCTTGCTTACATTTATGCTCCCCAATCACATATCTATACATTATGCCTGGGAATACTTATGGAATAGCGAAATTAAAATCATTTGGAGCTGAGGATGTTTTTTTTTTTTTTTTACAAACTTTTGTGTTCCAAAAATAAGCCCTCGGTCCCTGGTCACTATGGGAATAGGCTGCTGTTTGGGACGTGAAGCTTGATGAGGTGAGGATTTTCACCGTGGGCGGAGGCCTTCATCTCCTCAACACAATAGCATCATCATGACATCATAATGACGACATAATGACGTCATAAAGAACCTTCACGCTCCCTCCTGTGATGTCACCTAGTGATGTCAAAGCATTCTGTTCAAACAAACACGGTTGTATAAAACCTGTTTACTGCTGTATGTTTTTGACACAACGCTACGCCGACGGACATAAAAGGAGAAGTAGTCTGTTTACCTGTAGACGTTATTCGTATTTTTTTCTGGCTGGGTAATGTACAGGTACTAGTAGGTTTTAACACATGTACAGGCTGGGGGGAGAGTCCCAAATTGTACCCTATTCCCTTTCTAGTGCACTACTTTTTAACCAGAGACCTTTGGCAAATGGCACCCTATTCCCTTTCTAGTGCACTACTTTTAACCAGAGCCTATAGGGCTAATGGCACCCTATTCCCTTTCTAGTGCACTACTTTTAACCAGAGCCCTTTGGCTAATGGCACCCTATTCCCTTTCTAGCGCACTACTTTTAACCAGAGCCCTTTGGCTAATGGCACCCTATTCCCTTTCTAGTGCACTACTTTTAACCAGAGCCTATAGGGCAAATGGCATCCAATTCCCTTTCTAGTGCACTACTTTTAACCAGAGCCCTTTGGCTAATGGCACCCTATTCCCTTTCTAGTGCACTACTTTTAACCAGAGCCTATAGGGCTAATGGCACCCTATTCCCTTTCTAGTGCACTACTTTTAACCAGAGCCCTTTGGCTAATGGCACCCTATTCCCTTTCTAGTGCACTACTTTTAACCAGAGCCTATAGGGCTAATGGCACCCTATTCCCTTTCTAGTGCACTACTTTTAACCAGAGCCCTTTGGCTAATGGCACCCTATTCCTTTCTAGTGCACTACTTTTAACCAGAAGCCCTTTGGCTAATGGCACCCTATTCCCTTTCTATTGCACTACTTTTAACCAGAGCCCTTTGGCTAATGGCACCCTATTCCCTTTCTAGTGCACTACTTTTAACCAGAGCCTATAGGGCAAATGGCACTCTATTCCCTTTCTAGTGCACTACTTTTAACCAGAGGC
>NW_027011761.1:14658-17158 GCF_036934945.1 Oncorhynchus masou masou | reverse complement strand
TGTAGTTACCTCAGTGTGTGGATGTGCCTGCCCTGTCCTGTGCAGTCACTGTATTTCTATCTGTTTATGAGTAACGGAGGTGGTTCGGTGAACATGGCGATTTGCATTAGCACCCAGCGCTAATGCCTTGACTTTAGCGCAGCGGGCTAACACAGTCTCGAGTCAGGCAGGCAGCTGATCAAAACCTGGTTGTCACATCTGCGTGTGAGGCCATCGAAGCAGCGGAGTGACACTACTTGAGATCATTAGAGACGTTGTCAGTGACTCCATCTACATTACTACATACACACTCCCCATCCAAAGCACATGCACACATTTCTCCATTCATGCCTTTAGAGTGGCCTGATTGAGATTACTTGTGAGAAATGTATTGTTTTCTATCAGGCAATATTAGCATCAGTCCCTCTCTCCAGAGCCAGGTTTGTGGTCAGGCTGTGCTGTGGCTCCCTCCCTCCCTCCCTCGCGCCCTCCCTCCCTCCCTCCCTCCCTCCTCCCTCCTCCCTCCCTCCCTCCTCCCTCCCTCCCTCCCCCCCCTCCAGAGCCAGGTTTGTGGTCAGGCTGTGCTGTGGCCTCCCTCCCTCCATCCCTCCCGCCTCCCTACTGTCTGCCTAAATTGTCCTGCCCGTTTGTAAACAAGCTATTTTCTATCCGTCTTGTCTTTCGCTGCTCCTGATCGACTCCCAGTAGAATAGTGTTCCTGCTCCTTGTTCCTTCTTCTTGTGGTTTTCAAATAAAATGTCCTCCTTGGAACAGCTATTGATAGTGAAGCTACAGCGTGTTAATAAATATCTTGTTAAAATAATACAGATGAATGATCAGATCAACCAAAGGACAACAACTTAGCTCGGTCACAATCCATAAATATACTATTAATTCATGCATCAATTCATGAATTCATTCATTTTGTTCATTAGTAAATGAGCACATTCCGTCTCAGATTTAAATGTGTCCGGCTGTGAACGCAATTGAGGATCATCAGCCGGAATGACTCCAGCCTGTTCAGGCTGCTGCTACTGTGACAGACTGGTCAATAGTAGACAGAGTAGAAGCAGAGCAGAGCTTCGTTCGGTTCTAACAGTCATTGTTATCTCGTATCACATCGCTTGAGCCTGGAACATTCAGAGTATCAGATACACTGCCATCTCAGACAACACAGACAAGTAGGCAGCAACCAGCCCTAAACCAAAAGGTCTGAGCCCCATTTGTGATCAGTAATCTGAAATGAGTTTCAGCTCTCTGCCTGGTGAGCTGACTACTTATCTTATGGATAGGCAGCTTAGGGTTGAACCTCACCCTGTATCTCAAAAGGGCCACTTTATGGTCAAACACTGACAGTCATCTTACGGGTTCAACCTCCGTCCTCTTCCCCAGAAAGGTGATATGGGAGCTCAGGCTGGCCCCGGGTCACGGACATGGTCCCAGCCAAGGCCCCAGCTAGGGTCCCTTCCATACAGGCCTTACTGGGCTGTCCCGCTCTCTACAGTGGTCTCAGGGGTCCGGGGACTCAGCTGGGCCCCTGGCCTAGTGTTGGGCCCACCGTGAGTACCACACACATCTCATGCACACATACAGTATACAGAGCAACACATACACCCAGGCACTATGTGTCACACTGGAGGAATGGAGCTGAACCTTCCTCTCTTTCCCTCCCTGGCGAGGAGGCTGGGTACCCACATCACTATACGTGCCCACCATGAGCTGTTAGAAGTGTACTCCAGCCCAAACCACAAAGTAGACCCCCCCCCCCCGGGCCTACTCAGTTGCCAATAGGGAGGGGAGGAGTCTGGGCACCCACAATGCTTTGCGTGCCCACCATGAGTTGTTAGAAGTGTACTCCAGCCCAAATCACTAAATAGAACCCCCCCCACAATACTTTGTGCTGAGGCTCTGATGAGCTTGTCCTGACACATCTGTTTTGTTAATTAGTGTGTTTGTTGTTCACTGAGATAAAAGTAGAATATATATTCTGTGTTCAGTTCAGCTTGTTGCTTGTTGCATATTCTGACCTGCACTGTTTTTCTGTTATGATTTTAGCTGTAGCTTTGTCCTCTGTGTTGGTGATGTGTGTTTTGTAGACGTTGCAATTCTCCCGTTGGTTTCTACTGTACACCACCGATTTGCTGCTGACAACTCTCCTCAACCACATAATGTAACAACAAGCATTAAACTGCTGATTTGAAAACCAATGGGAGACATTGCAGCTAGATCCTCTATCCTTCGTCTGAATGGTCAGCACTGTTCTCACCCTGCTAGTGTACGTCCTATCCTCTCTCTGAGTCAGAGGTTTAGGGGTTTAGGCCTAGGGCTGATTGGCTGCAGGTATAGGCCTAGGGCTGATTGGCTGCAGGTATAGGCCTAGTGCTGATTGGCTGGCTAGTTCATTACCGCCCATCTCTCCTAAACGGTTCAGGAAATCAGGTCTGATAGGTTCACACACGCAGGAACACACTCACACGTGGACAAGGAACACACTCACACGTGGACAAGGAACACACTCACA
>NW_027011761.1:0-14158 GCF_036934945.1 Oncorhynchus masou masou | reverse complement strand
ATGTGAGTGTGTACTTTGTCCACGTGTGAGTGTGTTCCTTGTCCACGTGTGAGTGTGTTCCTTGTCCACGTGTGAGTGTGTTCCTTGTCCACGTGTGAGTGTGTTCCTTGTCCACGTGTGAGTGTGTTCCCTTGTCCACGTGTGAGTGTGTTCCTTGTCCACGTGTGAGTGTGTTCCTTGTCCACGTGTGAGTGTGTTCCTTGTCCACGTGTGAGTGTGTTCCTTGTCCACGTGTGAGTGTGTTCCTTGTCCACGTGTGAGTGTGTTCCTTGTCCACGTGTGAGTGTGTTCCTTGTCCACGTGTGAGTGTGTTCCTTGTCCACGTGTGAGTGTGTTCCTTGTCCACGTGTGAGTGTGTTCCTTGTCCACGTGTGAGTGTGTTCCTTGTCCACGTGTGAGTGTGTTCCTTGTCCACGTGTGAGTGTGTTCCTTGTCCACGTGTGAGTGTGTTCCTTGTCCACGTGTGAGTGTGTTCCTTGTCCACGTGTGAGTGTGTTCCTTGTCCACGTGTGAGTGTGTTCCTTGTCCACGTGTGAGTGTGTTCCTTGTCCACGTGTGAGTGTGTTCCTTGTCCACGTGTGAGTGTGTTCCTTGTCCACGTGTGAGTGTGTTCCTTGTCCACGTGTGAGTGTGTTCCTTGTCCACGTGTGAGTGTGTTCCTTGTCCACGTGTGAGTGTGTTCCTTGTCCACGTGTGAGTGTGTTCCTTGTCCACGTGTGAGTGTGTTCCTTGTCCACGTGTGAGTGTGTTCCTTGTCCACGTGTGAGTGTGTTCCTTGTCCACGTGTGAGTGTGTTCCTTGTCCACGTGTGAGTGTGTTCCTTGTCCACGTGTGAGTGTGTTCCTTGTCCACGTGTGAGTGTGTTCCTTGTCCACGTGTGAGTGTGTTCCTTGTCCACGTGTGAGTGTGTTCCTTGTCCACGTGTGAGTGTGTTCCTTGTCCACGTGTGAGTGTGTTCCTTGTCCACGTGTGAGTGTGTTCCTTGTCCACGTGTGAGTGTGTTCCTTGTCCACGTGTGAGTGTGTTCCTTGTCCACGTGTGAGTGTGTTCCTTGTCCACGTGTGAGTGTGTTCCTTGTCCACGTGTGAGTGTGTTCCTTGTCCACGTGTGAGTGTGTTCCTTGTCCACGTGTGAGTGTGTTCCTTGTCCACGTGTGAGTGTGTTCCTTGTCCACGTGTGAGTGTGTTCCTTGTCCACGTGTGAGTGTGTTCCTTGTCCACGTGTGAGTGTGTTCCTTGTCCACGTGTGAGTGTGTTCCTTGTCCACGTGTGAGTGTGTTCCTTGTCCACGTGTGAGTGTGTTCCTTGTCCACGTGTGAGTGTGTTCCTTGTCCACGTGTGAGTGTGTTCCTTGTCCACGTGTGAGTGTGTTCCTTGTCCACGTGTGAGTGTGTTCCTTGTCCACGTGTGAGTGTGTTCCCTTGTCCACGTGTGAGTGTGTTCCCTTGTCCACGTGTGAGTGTGTTCCTTGTCCACGTGTGAGTGTGTTCCTTGTCCACGTGTGAGTGTGTTCCTTGTCCACGTGTGAGTGTGTTCCTTGTCCACGTGTGAGTGTGTTCCTTGTCCACGTGTGAGTGTGTTCCTTGTCTTGCGTGTGAGTGTTTCCTTGTCCACGTGTGAGTGTTTTCCTTGTCCACGTGTGAGTGTTTTCCTTGTCACGTGTGAGTGTGTTCCTTGTCCACGTGTGAGTGTGTTCTGTCCACGTGTGAGTGTGTTCCTTGTCACGTGTGAGTGTGTTCCTTGTCCACGTGTGAGTGTGTTCCACTTGTCACGTGTGAGTGTGTTCCTTGTCCACGTGTGAGTGTGTTCCTTGTCCACGTGTGATGTGTTCCTTGTCCACGTGTGAGTGTGTCCCTTGTCCCACGTGTGAGTGTGTCCCTTGTCCACGTGTGAGTGTGTTCCTTGTCCACACGTGTGAGTGTGTTCCTTGTCCACGTGTGAGTGTGTTCCTTGTGTCACACGTGTTCCTTGTCCACGTGTGTGTTCCTTGTCCACGTGTGAGTGTGTTCCTTGTCCACGTGTGAGTGTGTTCCTTGTCCCACGTGTGAGTGTGTTCCTTGTCCCTTGTTCCTTGTCACGTGTGAGTGTGTTCCTTGTCCACGTGTGAGTGTGTTCCTTGTCACGTGTGAGTGTGTTCCTTGTCCACGTGTGAGTGTGTTCCCTTGTCCACGTGTAGTGTGTTCCTTGTCCACGTGTGAGTGTGTTCCTTGTCCACGTGTGGAGTGTGTTCCTTGTCCACGTGTGAGTGTGTTCCTTGTCCACGTGTGAGTGTGTTCCTTGTCCACGTGTGAGTGTGTTCCTTGTCCACGTGTGAGTGTGTTCCTTGTCCACGTGTGAGTGTGTCCTTGTCACGTGTGAGTGTGTTTCCTTGTCCACGTGTGACTTGTGTGAGTGTGTTTCCTTGTCCACGTGTGAGTGTGTTCCTTGTCCGTGTGAGTGTGTTCACTTGTCCACTTGTTCCCACGTGTGAGTGTGTTCCTTGTCCACGTGTGAGTGTGTTCCTTGTCCCACGTGTGAGTGTGTTCCTTGTCCACGTGTGAGTGTGTTCCTTGTCCACGTGTGAGTGTGTTCCTTGTCCACGTGTGAGTGTGTTCCTTGTCCACGTGTGAGTGTGTTCCTTGTCCACGTGTGAGTGTGTTCCTTGTCCACGTGTGAGTGTGTTCCCTGCGTGTGTGAACCTATCAGACCTGATTTCCTGAACCGTTTAGGAGAGAATGAACTAGCCAGCCAATCAGCCCTAGGCCTATACCTGCAGCCAATCAGCCCTAGGCCTATACCTACAGCCAATCAGCCCTAGGCCTATACCTACAGCCAATCAGCCCTAGGCCTATACCTGCAGCCAATCAGCCCTAGGCCTAAACCTGCAGCCAATCAGCCCTAGGCCTATACCTGCAGCCAATCAGCCCTAGGCCTATACCTGCAGCCAATCAGCCCTAGGCCTAAACCCCTAAACCTCTGACTCAGAGAGAGGATAGGACGTTACACTAGCAGGGTGAGGTGCTGACCATTCAGACGAAGGATGAGGATCTAGCTGCAATGTCTCCCATTGGTTTTCAAATCAGCAGTTTAATGCTTGTTGTTACATTATGTGGTTGAGGAGAGTTGTCAGCAGCAAATAGGTGGTGTACAGTAGAAACCAACGGGAGAATTTGCAACGTCTACAAAACACACATCACCAACACATTGGACAAAGCTACAGCTAAAATCATAACAGGAAAACAGTGCAGGTCAGAATATGCAACAAGCAACAAGCTGAACTGAACACAGAATATATATTCTACTTTTATCTCCAGTGAACAGAACACACTAATTTCAGAGCCTCAGCACAAAGTATTGTGGGGGTTTATCCCCAGTGATTTGGGCTGGAGTACACTTCTAACAACTCATGGGTGGGCACGCAAAGCATTGTGGGTGCCCAGACTCCTCCCTCTCCCTATTGGCAACTGGGTGAGCCCGGGGAGGTCTACTTTGTGGTTTGGGCTGGAGTACACTTCTAACAGCTCCATTGGTGGGCACGTATAGTGATGTGGGTACCCAGCCTCCTCGCCAGGAGGGAAAGAGAGGAAGGTTCAGCTCCATTCCTCCAGTGTGACATAGTGCCTGGGTGTATGTGTTGCTCTGTATACTGTATGTGTGCATGAGATGTGTGTGGTACTCACGGTGGGCCCAACACTAGCCAGGGGCCCAGCTGAGTCCCCCAGGACCCCTGAGACCACTGTAGAGGAGGCAGGACAGCCCAGTAAGGCCTGTATGGAAGGGACCCTAGCTGGGGCCTTGGCTGGGACCATGTCCGTGACCCGAGGCCAGCCTGACATATCACCTTTCTGGGAAGAGGACGGAGGTTGAACCCGTAAGATGACTGTCAGTGTTTGACCATAAAGTGGCCCTTTTGAGATACAGGGTAAGGTTCAACCCTAAGCTGCCTATCCATAAGATAAGTAGTCAGCTCACCAGGCAGAGAGCTGAAACTCATTTCAGATTACTGATCACAAATGGGGCTCAGACCTTTTGGTTTAGGGCTGGTTGCTGCCTACTTGTCTGTGTTGTCTGAGATGGCAGTGTATCTGATACTCTGAATGTTCCAGGCTCAAGCGATGTGATACGAGATAACAATGACTGTTAGAACCGAACGAAGCTCTGCTCTGCTTCTACTCTGTCTACTATTGACCAGTCTGTCACAGTAGCAGCAGCCTGAACAGGCTGAGTCATTCCGGCTGATGATCCTCAATTCGTTCACAGCCGGACACATTTTAAATCTGAGACGGAATGTGCTCATTTACTAATGAACAAAATGAATGAATTCATGAATTGATGCATGAATTAATAGTATATTTATGGATTGTGACCGAGCTAAGTTGTTGTCCTTTGGTTGATCTGATCATTCATCTGTATTATTTTAACAAGATATTTATTAACACGCTGTAGCTTCACTATCAATAGCTGTTCCAAGGAGGACATTTTATTTGAAAACCACAAGAAGAAGGAACAAGGAGCAGGAACACTATTCTACTGGGAGTCGATCAGGAGCAGCGAAAGACAAGACGGATAGAAAATAGCTTGTTTACAAACGGGCAGGACAATTTAGGCAGACAGTAGGGAGCGGGAGGGAGGGAGGGAGCCACAGCACAGCCTGACCACAAACCTGGCTCTGGAGGGAGGGAGGGAGGGAGGGAGGGAGGGGAGGGAGGGAGGGAGGGAGGGAGGGAGGGAGGGAGGGGGAGGGAGGGAGGGAGGGAGGGAGGGAGGGAGGGAGCCACAGCACAGCCTGACCACAAACCTGGCTCTGGAGAGAGGGACTGATGCTAATATTGCCTGATAGAAAACAATACATTTCTCACAAGATAATCTCAATCAGGCCACTCTAAAGGCGTGAATGGAGAAATGTGTGCATGTGCTTTGGATGGGGGAGTGTGTATGTAGTAATGTAGATGGAGTCACTGACAACGTCTCTAATGATCTCAAGTAGTGTCGCACCGCTGCTTTGATGGCCTCACACGCAGATGTGACAACCAGGTTTTGATCAGCTGCCTGCCTGACTCGAGACTGTGTTAGCCCGCTGCGCTAAAGCCAAGGCATTAGCGCTGGGTGCTAATGCAAATCGCCATGTTCACCGAACCACCTCCGTTACTCATAAACAGATAGAAATACAGTGACTGCACAGGACAGGGCAGGCACATCCACACACTGAGGTAACTACAGGGTTAACCACAGCAGACCACACAGAGCAGACTCCCCTTTAAATCCCTCTCCCAGGGTTAACCACAGCAGACCACACAGAGCAGACTCCCCTTTAAATCCCTCTCCCAGGGTTAACAACAGCAGACCACACAGAGCAGACTCCCCTTTAAATCCCTCTCCCAGGGTTAACCACAGCAGACCACACAGAGCAGACTCCCCTTTAAATCCCTCTCCCAGGGTTAACCACAGCAGACCACACAGAGCAGACTCCCCTTTAAATCCCTCTCCCAGGGTTAACCACAGCAGACCACACAGAGAAGACTCCCCTTTAAATCCCTCTCCCAGGGTTAACCACAGCAGACCACACAGGGCAGGCTCCCCTTTAAATCCCTCTCCCAGGGTTAACCACAGCAGACCACACAGATAAGACTCCCCTTTAAATCCCTCTCCCAGGGTTAACCACAGCAGACCACACAGAGCAGACTCCCCTTTAAATCCCTCTCCCAGGGTTAACCACAGCAGACCACACAGAGCAGACTCCCCTTTAAATCCCTCTCCCAGGGTTAACCACAGCAGACCACACAGAGCAGACTCCCTTTAAATCCCTCTCCCAGGGTTAACCACAGCAGACCACACAGAGAAGACTCCCCTTTAAATCCCTCTCCCAGGGTTAACCACAGCAGACCACACAGAGCAGACTCCCTTTAAATCCCTCTCCCAGGGTTAACCACAGCAGACCACACAGAGAAGACTCCCCTTTAAATCCCTCTCCCAGGGTTAACCACAGCAGACCACACAGAGCAGGCTCCCCTTTAAATCCCTCTCCCAGGGTTAACCACAGCAGACCACACAGAGAAGACTCCCCTTTAAATCCCTCTCCCAGGGTTAACCACAGCAGACCACACAGAGCAGGCTCCCCTTTAAATCCCTCTCCCAGGGTTAACCACAGCAGACCACACAGAGCAGGCTCCCCTTTAAATCCCTCTCCCAGGGTTAACCACAGCAGACCACACAGAGTAGACTCCCCTTTAAATCCCTCTCCCAGGGTTAACCACAGCAGACCACACAGAGAAGACTCCCCTTTAAATCCCTCTCCCAGGGTTAACCACAGCAGACCACACAGAGTAGACTCCCCTTTAAATCCCTCTCCCAGGGTTAACCACAGCAGACCACACAGAGTAGACTCCCCTTTAAATCCCTCTCCCAGGGTTAACCACAGCAGACCACACAGAGTAGACTCCCTTTAAATCCCTCTCCCAGGGTTAACCACAGCAGACCACACAGAGAAGACTCCCTTTAAATCCCTCTCCCAGGGTTAACCACAGCAGACCACACAGAGCAGACTCCCCTTTAAATCCCTCTCCCAGGGTTAACCACAGCAGACCACACAGAGCAGACTCCCCTTTAAATCCCTCTCCCAGGGTTAACCACAGCAGACCTCACAGAGCACTCCTTTAAATCCCTCTCCCAGGGTTAACCACAGCAGACCTCACAGAGCAGACTCCCTTTAGTCCCCTCTCCCAGGGTTAACCACAGCAGACCTCACAGAGCAGACTCCTAAATCCTCCCTAGGGTTAACCACAGCAGACCACACAGAGCAGACTCCCCTTTAAATCCCTCTCCCAGGGTTAACCACAACAGACCACACAGAGAAGACTCCTTTAAATCCCTCTCCCAGGGTTAACCACAGCAGACCACACAGAGCATGCTCCCCTTTGAAGTCTCTCCCAGGTTAACCACAGCACCACACAGAGAAGACTCCCCTTTAAATCCCTCTCCCAGGGTTAACCAGCAGACCACACAGAGCAGCTCCCCTTTAAATCCCTCTCCCAGGGTTAACCACAGCAGACCACAAGGCAGGCTCCCCTTTAAATCTTTCTCCCAGGGTTAACCACAGCAGACCACACAGAGTAGACTCCCCTTCAGAAATCCCTCTCCCCAGGGTTAACCACAGCAGACCACAGAGAAGACTCCCTTTAAATCCCTCTCCCAGGGTTAACCACAGCAGACTCACTGGGAAATCCCTCTCCCAGGGTTAACCACAGCAGACCACACAGAGTAGACTCCCCTTTAAATCCCTCTCCCAGGGTTAACCACAGCAGACCACACAGAGTAGACTCCCCCTTAAATCCCTCTCCCAGGGTTAACCACAGCAGACCACAGAGAAGACTCCCTTTAAATCCCTCTCCCAGGGTTAACCACAGCAGACCACACAGAGCAGACTCCCTTTAAATCCCTCTCCCAGGGTTAACCACAGCAGACCACACAGAGCAGACTCCCTTTAAATCCCTCTCCCAGGGTTAACCACAGCAGACCTCACAGAGCAGACTCCCTTAAATCCCTCTCCAGGGTTAACCACAGCAGACCACACAGAGCAGACTCCCCTTTAAATCCCTCTCAGGTTAACCACAGCAGACCACAGAGCAGACTCCCCTTTAAATCCCTCTCCCAGGGTTAACCACAGCAGACCCACAGAGCAGACTCCCTTTAAATCCTCTCCCAGGGTTAACCACAGCAGACCACACAGAGCAGACTCCCCTTTAAATCCCTCTCCCAGGGTTAACCACAGCAGACCTCTCAGAGCAGACTCCCTTTAAATCCCTCCCAGGGTTAACCACAGCAGACCTCTCAGAGCAGACTCCCTTAAATCCCTCTCCCAGGGTTAACTGTATCCCTGTTATTCTAAAGTAGTCCCATTGGCTCTAAAACGACTGGCTCTTTATCGTCCATAAACAGAGAGGCTTTTAGGGACATTTCTACTGTAGTGCTTTAGCTTTCGTTTGGCTACTATGGGTATGTTTCTAGTGCGCTTATTTGTTTGCTCCGCTAATGGAAGGAACCCAATGGACCTGAAGAGAGAGACATTTGTGAGGATCTGCTTTCCAACATAAAAACAACCAACTACTGATCAACCATCTGACACTACAGTTAAGACAGTGAAGACACACACAACAACTGAACACACACACGTTAAACACACACACGTTGAACACACACACATGTTGAACACACACACACACGTTGAACACACACACACTGTCAACCTGGTTAGTCTCAACAGCCGTGGCATCGTGCAGCGGGGTTGTGGAGGGTAGAGAGACAGGGGGGAGCCTGAGAGGGAGAGAGGGGGAGAGAGAGAGAGAGAGAGAGAGAGAGAGAGAGGAGAGAGAGAGAGAGAGAGAGAGGGAGAGGGGAGAGGGAAGAGAGAGAGAGGGGGAGAGAGAGAGAGAGGGGAGAGAGAAAGAGTGTGTGAAGAGGTGGGAGCACATTGCAGTACATACCCTTGAACCTAGAGGCAGTTGATCTAGGCTCAACTGGACATGCAAGTCCTCTCTCGTTGGCACTTCCTACAGTGGAAGTGATGTCTTTATCACAGGAAGAGAAGGAGGGGAAGACAGAGAGAGAGAGAGAGAGAGAGAGAGAGAGAGAGAGAGAGAGAGAGAGAGAGAGGGGGGGGGATAGAGAGAAGGAGAAATGGAGAGAGAAAGCGAGGGAGAGAGAAAAGGTGTGAGAGAGAGGAACATAGAAAGAGAGAGATAAAGAGAGAGGATGAGTAAACGTGAGAGAAAGGAAAATAAGAAAGGAATGATAGAATAGAGAGGAGAGAGTAAGAGAGGAAGGATAGAATAGAGAGGAGAGAGTAAGAAAGGAAGGATAGAATAGAGAGGAGAGAGTAAGAAAGGAAGGATAGAATAGAGAGGAGAGAGTAAGAAAGGAAGGATAGAATAGAGAGGAGAGAGTAAGAAAGGAAGGATAGAATAGAGAGGAGAGAGTAAGAGAGGAAGGATAGAATAGAGAGGAGAGGCACCATAGCAGCAAACAAAGCAGAAAGATAATTAAGTTGACCAGGCAGATATATAATGTATATATTCTGTATCATGCTAAAGATGCACAGAATATATATCCTTTCAGTATACACAGAAGAGATGCTCAATACACAGAAGAGATGCTCAACCGCCAATCATAGCAGAATGCAGCCAAGTTGCAATAACACACAGCAACACAGCTCAATGTGATAGGATAATGTCTTTGGGCCAATCATACGCATTTCAGGCATGAGTTATAACTTCACAAATTATACCGTAAGTCAGTTATCAGTCATAGGTGGAGATTACACAGCATAGCAACACTGTAACAGAGTCTACAGCTGGGAAGCTGGGCATCAGTCAGTACAGTACAGTATACTGTGTAGTGTGTGTAGTGTGTGTGTGTGTGTGTGTGTGTGTGTGTGTGTGTGTGCGTATACCAGGGCATGGCCCCAGAACCAAACATCCCTCATCCCAACTCACGTCATTCAACCTGTCGTTACCTAGCAACCCCGACTCACTGCAAAGTTCGGCCGATTAAAAATAAACTGTGAGAAGGATGTTAGAAAACAATTGTGAAGGAATTGAGCAAACAGCTTTCAAATGAATTGTGAAGACAGGAGGAAAGAACCAGAGGAGGAGAAGAGGAGAGGAGAGGAGGGGGAAAAGAAGAGATGAGGATGAGAGGAAAAGAGAAGGAGAGGAGGGGGTATGTGAGGAGGGGAAGAAAGGAGGAGGGAAGAGAGGAGAAGAGAGGAGGGGAAGAGATGAGGAGAAGAGAGGAGGGGGTAAGTGAGGAGGGGAAGAAAGGAGGAGGGAAGAGAGGAGAAGAGAGGAGGGGAAGAGATGAGGAGAAGAGAGGAGGAGAGGAAGAGAGGAGAAGAGAGGAGAGGAAGAGAGGAGGAGGGGAAGTCTAGGCTAACTTAAAAACATTTTCAACATCAGGGCTCAAGATTGGGGAGACGGTGTCTGTCTGTCTGTCTCTGTGTGTGGTAAAGTGGAGTTTATCTTGGTGAGCTAATAATACATCTCAATCTAGATGAGTGCCAGGTCTTTAGTAGTCATCCTGACTGGTTTGTCAAAGGCCAGAGACCTCTCACATTATCTATAAATCTATGAGCTCAGCAATCACTGGCTGACATCGCTGTACACTCTCTCTAGATCACCCTCTCTATCTGTCCTGCTCTCTCTCTCTCTCTCTCTCTCTCTCTCTCACTCTGTCTCTCTCTCTGTCTCTCTCCCTCTCCCCCTCCCTCCCACTCCCTAGTATCTCCCTCTCCCTCTTCCTCTCACCCTCACTCTCCTCTCTCCTCTCTCCCTCCCTCAAACTCCCTAGTCTCTCCCTCTCCCTCTCTCTCCCTCCCACTCCCTAGTCTCTCCCTCTCCTTCTCCCACTCCCTCTCCTCTCTCCCTCCCTCCCACTCCCTAGTCTCTCCCTCTCCCTCCCTCTCACTCCCTAGTCTCTCCCTCTCCCTCTCCCTCCCACTCCCTAGTCTCTCCCTCTCCATCTCTCCCTCCCACTCCTCTCTCCCTCCCTCCCACTCCCTAGTCTCTCCCTCTCCCACTCCCTCGCACTCCCTAGTCTCTCCCTCTCCCTCCCACTCCCTAGTCTCTCCCTCTCCCTCTCCCTCTCCTCTCTCTCTCCCTCCCACTCCCTAGTCACTCCCTCTCCCTCTCACTCTCCCTCTCCTCTCTCTCTCCCTCCCACTCCCTAGTCTCTCCCTCTCCCTCTCCCTCTCCTCTCTCTCTCCCTCCCACTCCCTAGTCACTCCCTCTCCCTCTCCCTCTCCCTCTCCCTCTCCCTCTCCTCTCTCTCTCCCTCCCACTCCCTAGTCACTCCCTCTCTCCTCTCACTCTCCCTCTCCTCTCTCTCTCCCTCCCACTCCCCTAGTCTCTCCCTTTCCCTCTCCCTCTCCCCTCTCACTCCCTAGTCTCTCCCTCTCTCTCTCTCCCTCTCCTCTTCTTCCTTTCCTCTCAATTCAATTAAATTAATTTCAAAAGGCTTTATTTACATGGGAAACACATGTTAACATTGCCAAAGCAAGTGAAATAGATAATAAACCTAGTGAATTAAAACAATAAAAATGTAGAGTAAATATTACACAAACCCTCCAAAAGATGAAAGACAATTGTTATGATGTGTTATGATGTGTAAGTAGTTAAATTACAAAAGGAAAAATAAACTTAAATATGGGCTGTATTTACAATGGTGTTTGTTTTTCACTGGTTGCCCTTTTCTTGTGGCAACGGGTTACACATCTTGCTGCAGTGATGGCACACTGTGGTATTTCACCCAGTAGATATGGGAGTTTATTGGGTTTGGGTTTGTTTTCGAATTGTTTGTGGATCTGTCTAATCTGAAGGAAATATGTGTCTCTAGTATGGGCATATATTGGGCAGGAGGTTAGGAAGTGCAGCTCAGTTTCCACCTCATTTTGTGGGCAGTGTTCACATAGCCTGTCTTCTCTTGAGAGCCATGTCTGCCTACAGCAAGGCAATGCTCACTGAGTCTGAACATAGTCAAAGATTTCCATAATTTGGTCACAGTGGTCAGGTATTCTGCCACTGTGTACTTTCTGTTTAGGGGCAAATAGCATTCTAGTTTGCAAATTGATTTTGTTATTTATTTCCAATGTATCAAGTAATTATCTTTTTGTTTCATCATGATTTGGTTGGGTCTAATTGTGTTGCTGTCATGGGGCTCTGTGGGGTCTGTTTATGTTTGTGAACAGAGCCTCAAGACCAGCTTGGGACTCTTCTCCAGGTTCATCTCTCTGTAGGTGATGGCCTTGTAATGGAAGGTTTGGGAATCAGGTCCTTTTAGGTGGTTGCAGAATTGAAAGGCTATTTTCTGGATTCTGATCATTTGCGGGCATCGGACCAATCCTGCTCTGCATGAATTATTTGGTATTTTACGTTGTACACAAAGGACATTTTTGCAGAATTCTGCGTGCAGAGTGTCAATTTGGTGTTTGTCGCATTTTGTGAATTCCCGGTTGATGAGCGGAACCCAGACCCCACAACTATAAAAGGCAATGGGTTCTATTACTGATTCAAGTATTTTTAGCCAGATCCTAATTTATGTCAAATTTCATGGTCCTTTTGATGGCATAGAATGCCCTTATTGCCTTCTCTCAGATCGTTCAGGGCTTTGTGGAAGTTAACTATGGCGCTGAAGTTTAGGCCGATGTATGTATAGATTTTTATGTGCTCTCGGGCAACGGTGTCTAGATGAAATGTATATTCATGGGCCTGGCAACTGGACATTATTTTTGTCTTACTGAGATTTACTGTCAGGGCCCAGGTCTGATAGAATCTGTGCAGAAGATCTAGGTGCTGTTGTGGGCCCTCCTTGATTTGGGGACAGAAACACCAGAACCTCAGCAAACAGTAGACATTTGACTTCAGATTCTAGTAGGGTGATGCTGGGTGTTGCAGATTGTTCTAGTGCCCTCTATTCATTTATATATATGTTGAAGAGGGTGGGGCTTAAGCTTCATCCCTGTCTCACCCCATGGACATGTGGAAAGAAATGTGTTTTTGTCCATATTAAACACACATTTGTTGTTTGTGGACATAGATTTTATGATGTTGTATGTTTTTCCCCCAACACCACTTTCCATCAGTTTGTATAGCAGACCCTCATTCCAAATGGAGTCTAAGACTTTTTTGAAATCAACAAATCATGAGAAGATTTTGCCTTTGTTTTAATTTGTTTGTTTGTCAATTAGACTGCGCAGGGTGAATACGTGGTCTGTTGTACAATAATTTGATAAAAGGAAATTTGACATTTGCTCAGTACATTGTTTTCACTGAGGAAATGAACTTGTCTGCTGTTAATGATAATGCAGATGATTGTCCCAAGGTTGCTGTTGACACATATCCCACGATAGTTTGTGGGTTCAAATTTGTCTCCACTTTTGTGGATTAGGGTGATCAGTCCTTGGTTCCAAATATTGGTGTTTATTGTTTTGTTTATTTATTAAAACACTTACTCCCCTCACTTGCTTTCTGACACTCAGCACACTCATTAAAATAGTCCTGTGGGTTCGGGTAGACTTTAATAGTTTATTTATTTATTTTATATCGAACAAAACAAACATTTATTGTGGAACTGGGATTCCTGGGAGTGCATCAAAGGTAAGTGAATATTTATAACGCTATTTCTGACTTTTGTTGACTCCACAACATGGCGGGTATCTGTATGGCTTGTTTTGGTGCCTGAGCGCTGTACTCAGATTACCGCAGGGTGTGCTTTCGCCGTAAAGCGTTTTTGAAATCTGACACATCGGTTGCATTAAGGTGAAGTTTATCTTTAATCCTATGTGTAACACTTGTATCTTTCATCAACTTTTATGATGAGTATTTCTGTAAATTTATGTGGCTCTCTGCAAAATCACTGGATGTTTTGGAGGCAAAACATTACTGAACATAACGCGCCAATGTAAACTGAGATTTTTGGATATAAATATGTACTTTATCGAACAAAACATCCATGTATTGTGTAACATAAAGTCCTATGAGTGCGATCTGATGAAGATCTTCAAAGGTTAGTGATTCATTTTATCTATATTTCTGCTTTTTGTGACTCCTCTCTTTGGCTAGAAATGGCTGTATGTTTTTTTGTGACTAGGCTCTGACCTAACATAATCGCATGGTATGCTTTCGCCATAAAGCCTTTTTAAAATCGAACACTGTGGTGGGATTAACAAGAAGTTTATCTTTAAAATGGTGTATAATACTTGTATGTTTGAGGAATTACAATTCTTCATTTTCTGTTGTTTGAATTTGGTGCCCTGTAATTTCACTGGCTCTTGTCAAATCGATCCCGTTAACGGGATTTGAACCCTAAGAAGTTTTTAATATTATTGAGTTCCTTTGGCTTTGATGCCTCATGATTGAGTATTGCTTTGTTCAACTAGACTGTGATTTTGCTGAGATCTGATAGGGGTGTTAGTGGGCAGACTGTGAACACTGATAGACTCTGGGTTGTAGTCAGTGATAAAGTAGGCTACAGTACTCCTGCCAAGAGATGAGCTATAGGTGTACCTACCATAGGAGTCCCCTCGAAGCCTTGACTATGTACTTATCCAGCATGCAACAGAGCTGCAGGAGTTGTGACCCGTTTCTGTTGGTTATGTTGTCGTAGTTGTGCCTAGGGGGCATATGGGGGAG
>NW_027011760.1:12500-22338 GCF_036934945.1 Oncorhynchus masou masou | reverse complement strand
GGTACCAGTACAGAGTCAATGTGAAGGCTATATACAGAGTGATACGGTACAGAGTCAATGTGGAGGCTATATACAGGGTACCGGTACAGAGTCAATGTGGAGGCCTATATACAGGGGGGTACCAGTACAAGTCAATGTGGAGGCTATATACAGGGGTACCAGTACAGAGTCAACGTGGAGGCTATATACAGGGGTACGGTACAGGAGATCAATGTGGAGGCTATACAGGGACACCAGTAGAGTCAATGGAGGCTATATACAGAGTATTGATGCACAGAGTCAATGTGGAGGCTATATACAGGGGTACCGGTTAGAGTCAATGTGGAGGCTATATACAGGGGGGTACCAGTACAGAGTCAATGTGGAGGCTATATACAGGGGTACCAGTACAGAGTCAACGTGGAGGCTATATACAGGGTACCGGGGTACAGAGTCAATGTGGAGGCTATATACAGGGGGTACCAGTAGAGAGTCAATGTGGAGGCTATATACAGGGGGTACCAGCAGAGTCAATGTGGAGGCTATATACAGGGGGTACCGGTACAGAGTCAATGTGGAGGCTATATACAGGGGTACCAGTACAGAGTCAATGTGGAGACTATATACAGGGGTACTGGTACAGAGTCCATGTGGAGGCTATATACAGTGTGTTACCAGTACAGAGTCAATGTGGAGGCTATATACAGGGGTACCAGTACAGAGTCAATGTGGAGGCTAGATATAGGTGTTACGGTACAGAGTGAATGTGGAGGCTATGTACAGGGGGTACCAGTACAGAGTCAATGTGGAGGCTATATACAGGGTGTACGGTACAGAGTCAATGTGGAGACTATATACAGTGGGTACCAGTACAGAGTCAATGTGGAGACTATATACAGGGGGTACCGGTACAGAGTCAATGTGGAGGCTATATACAGGGGGTACCAGTAGTCAATGTTGGGTCTATATACAGGGGACACAGTACAGAGTCAATGTGGAGGCTATATACAGGGGGTACTGGTACAGAGTCAATGTGGAGGCTATATACAGGGTGTTACGGTACAGAGTCAATGTGGAGACTATATACAGGGGGTACCAGTACAGAGTCAATGTGGAGACTATATACAGGGGGTACCGGTACAGAGTCAATGTGGAGGCTATATACAGGGGGTACCGGTACAGAGTCAATGTGGAGGCTATATACAGGGGGTACCAGTACAGAGTCAATGTGGAGATTATATACAGGGGTACCAGTACAGAGTCAATGTGGAGACTATATACAGGGGGTACCAGTAGAGTCAATGTGGAGACTATATACAGGGGGTACCAGGACAGAGTCAATGTGGAGGCTATATACAGGGGGTACCGATACAGAGTCAATGTGGAGACTATATACAGGGGGTACCGGTACAGAGTCAATGTGGAGGCTTATACAGGGGGTACCAGGACAGAGTCAATGTGGAGGCTATATACATGGGGTACCGGTACAGAGTCAATGTGGAGGCTATATACAGGGGTACCAGTACAGAGTCAATGTGGAGACTATATACAGGGGGTACCAGGACAGAGTCAATGTGGAGGCTATATACAGGGGGTACCAGTACAGAGTCAATGTGGAGGCTATATACAGGTGTACGGTACAGAGGTCAATGTGGAGGCTATATACAGGGGGTACAGTCAATGTGGAGGCTATATACAGGGTATTACGGTGCAGAGTCAATGTGGAGGCTATATACAGGGGGTACTGGTACAGAGTCAATGTGGAGGCTAGATATAGGTGTGGGTACTGAGTCAATGTGGAGGCTATATACAGGGTGTTCCGGTAGAGAGTCAGTGTGAGGCTATATACAGGGGGTACCAGTACAGAGTCAATGTGGAGGCTATATACAGGGGTACCAGTACAGAGTCAATGTGGAGGCTATATACAGGGGGCACCGGTACAGAGTCAATGTGGAGGCTATATACAGGAGGTAAACGGTACAGAGTCAATGTGGAGGCTATATACAGGGGTACCGGTACAGAGTCAATGTGGAGGTAATATACAGGGGTACCGGTACAGAGTCAATGTGGAGGCTATATACAGGGGGTACCGGTACAGAGTCAAAGTGGAGGCTATATACAGGGGTACGGGTACAGAGTCAATGTGGAGGCTATATACAGGGGTACCAGTACAGAGTCAATGTGGAGGTTATATACAGGGTGTTACGGTACAGAGTCAATGTGGAGGTTATATACAGGGTGTTACCGGTACAGAGTCAATGTGGAGGCTATATACAGGGGGTACCGGTACAGAGTCAATGTGGAGGCTATATACAGGGGGCACCGGTACAGAGTCAATGTGGAGGCTACATACAGGGGGTGCCAGTACAGAGTCAATGTGGAGGCTATATACAGGGGTACCGTACAGAGTCAATGTGGAGGCTATACAGGGGATACCGTACAGAGTCAATGTGGAGGCTATATACAGGGGGGGGTACCGGTACAGAGTCAATGTGGAGGCTATATACAGGGGGTGCCGGTACTGAGTCAATGTGGAGGCTATATACAGGGTATTACAGTACAGAGTCAATGTGGAGGCTATATACAGGGTATTATGGTACAGAGTCAATGTGGAGGCTATATACAGGGTATTACAGTACAGAGTCAATGTGGAGGCTATATACAGGGTATTACTGGTACAGAGTCAATGTGGAGGCTATATACAGGGGGTACCAGTACAGAGTCAATGTGGAGGCTATATACAGGGTATTACAGTACAGAGTCAATGTGGAGGCTATATACAGGGTATTATGGTACAGAGTCAATGTGGAGGCTATATACAGGGGTTACAGTACAGAGTCAATGTGGAGGCTATATACAGGGTATTACGGTACAGAGTCAATGTGGAGGCTATATACAGGGGGGGGGGTACCGGTACAGAGTCAATGTGGAGGCTATACAGGGGTGCCGGTACTAGAGTCAATGTGGAGGCTATATACAGGGTGTTACGGTACAGAGTCAATGTGGAGGCTATATACAGGGTATTACAGTACAGAGTCAATGTGGAGGCTATATACAGGGTATACGGTACAGAGTCAATGTGGAGGCTATATACAGGGGGGTACCGGTACAGAGTCAATGTGGAGGCTATATACAGGGTGTTACGGTGCAGAGTCAATGTGGAGGCTATATACAGGGTACTGGTACAGAGTCAATGTCGAGGCTATATACAGGGGTGCCGGTACTGAGTCAATGTGAAGGCTATATACAGGGTGTTACGGTACAGAGTCAGTGTGGAGGCTATATACAGGGGGGGGGGTGCCGGTGCAGAGTCAAAGTGGAGGCTATATACAGGGGGTACCAGTACAGAGTCAATGTGGAGGCTATACAGGGGTACCAGTACAGAGAGTCAATGTGGAGGCTATATACAGGAGTACCAGTACAGAGGTAATGTGGAGGCTATATACAGGGTGTACCAGTACAGAGTCAATGTGGAGGCTATATACAGGGGGTACTGGTACAGAGTCAATGTGGAGGCTATATACAG
The DNA here is from genome assembly GCF_036934945.1 of Oncorhynchus masou masou. Taxonomy (NCBI): domain Eukaryota; kingdom Metazoa; phylum Chordata; class Actinopteri; order Salmoniformes; family Salmonidae; genus Oncorhynchus; species Oncorhynchus masou. The sequence continues at coordinate 18,833 of NW_027011760.1, read as the reverse complement.
GGGGTACCAGTACAGAGTCAATGTGGAGGCTATATACAGGGGTACCAGTACAGAGTCAATGTGGAGGCTATATACAGGGGTACCAGTACAGAGTCAATGTGGAGGCTATATACAGGGGTACCAGTACAGAGTCAATGTGGAGGCTATATACAGGGGGTACCGGTACAGAGTCAATGTGGAGGCTATATACAGGGGTACCAGTACAGAGTTAATGTGGAGGCTATATACAGGGGTACCAGTACAGAGTCAATGTGGAGGCTATATACAGGGGTACCAGTACAGAGTCAATGTGGAGGCTATATACAGGGGGTACCAGTACAGAGTCAATGTGGAGGCTATATACAGGGGGTACCAGTACAGAGTCAATGTGGAGGCTATATACAGGGGGTACCGGTACAGAGTCAATGTGGAGGCTATATACAGGGGTACCACGGTACAGAGTCAATGTGGAGGCTATATACAGGGGGTACCAGTACAGAGTCAATGTGGAGGCTATATACAGGGGGTACCAGTACAGAGTCAATGTGGAGGCTATATACAGGGGGTACCAGTACAGAGTCAATGTGGAGGCTATATACAGGGGTACCGGTACAGAGTCAATGTGGAGGCTATATACAGGGGTACCAGTACAGAGTCAATGTGGAGGCTATATACAGGGGTACCGGTACAGAGTCAATGTGGAGGCTATATACAGGGGGTACCGGTACAGAGTCAATGTGGAGGCTATATACATGGGGTACCGCACAGAGTTCAATGTGGAGGCTATATACAGGGTGTTACGGTACAGAGTCAATGTGGAGGCTATATATACAGGGGTACCAGTACAGAGTCAATGTGGAGGCAATATACAGGGGTACCAGTACAGAGTCAATGTGGAGGCTATATACAGGGGGTACCGGTACAGAGGGTCATGTGGAGGCTATATACAGGGTAGTACGGTACAGAGTCAATGTGGAGGCTATATACAGGGGTACCAGTACAGAGTCAATGTGGAGGCTATATACAGGGGTACCGGTACAGAGTCAATGTGGAGGCTATATACAGGGGTACCAGTACAGAGTCAATGTGGAGGCTATATGGTACTGGTACAGAGTCAATGTGGAGGCAATATACAGGGGGTACCGGTACAGAGTCAATGTGGAGGCTATATAGGTACCGGTACAGAGTCAATGTGGAGGCTATATACAGGGTATTACGGTGCAGAGTCAATGTGGGAGGCTATATACAGGGGGTACTGGTACAGAGTCAATGTGGAGGCAATATACAGGGGGTACCGGTACAGAGTCAATGTGGAGGCTATATACAGGAGGTACCGTACAGAGTCAATGTGGAGGCTATATACAGGGTGTACCGGTACAGAGTCAACGTGGAGGCTATATACAGGGGTACCAGTACAGAGTCAATGAGGTTATATACAAGTGGTACCAGTACAGAGTCAATGTGGAGGCTATATACAGGGTATTACGGTACAGAGTCAATGTGGAGGCTATATACAGGGGGTACCGGTAGAGAGTCAATGTGGAGGCTATATACAGGGGTACTGGTACAGAGTCAATGTGGAGGCTATATACAGGGGGTACCCGGTACAGAGTCAATGGGAGGGCTACATACAGGGGTGCCAGTACAGAGTCACGTAGAGGCTATATACATGGAAATTGGTACAGAGTCAATATGGAGGCTATATACAGGGTGTTTACATTTGCAGAGTCAATAATGGAGCTATATACAGGGTATTATGGTACAAGTCTAATGTGGAGGCTATATACAGGGAGTACTGGTACAGAGTCAATGAGGCTATACAGGGTATTGCTGGTACAGAGTCAATGTGGAGGCTATATACAGGGGTACCGGTACAGAGTCAATGTGGAGGCTATATACAGGGGGTTACCGGTACAGAGTCAATGTGGAGGCTATATACAGGGTATTATGGTACAGAGTCAATGTGGAGGCTATATACAGGGGGTATTACAGAGTCAATGAGGCAATGTGGGGGTACTGGTATAGAGCAAGTGGTATTACAGGTACTGTACAGAGTCAATGTGGAGGCTATATACAGGGTATTACGGTGCAGAGTCAATGTGGAGGCTATATACAGGTGGTGCCGGTACTGGGAGTCAATGGAGGCTATATACAGGGAGTACCGTACAGAGTCAATGTGGAGGCTATATACAGGGGGTTACCGGTACAGAGTCAATGTGGAGGCTATATACAGGGGGTACCGGTACAGAGTCAATGTGGAGGCTTACACAGGGGGTACCGGGTGACAGAGTCAATGTGGAGGCTATATACAGGGTATTACGGTGCAGAGTCAATGTGGAGGCTATATACAGGGGTACTGGTACAGAGTCAATGTGAGGGGCTATATACAGGGGGGTGCGTTGCTGAGTCAATGTGGAGGGCTATATACAGGGTGTTACGGTACAGAGTCAGTGGAGGCTATATACAGGGGGGTGCCGGTACAGAGTCAAAGTGGAGGCTATATACAGGGTGTTACCGGTACAGAGTCAATGTGGAGGCTATATACAGGGGTACCGGTACAGAGTCAATGTGGAGGCTATATACAGGGGTACCGGTACAGAGTCAATGTGGAGGCTATATACAGGGGTACCGGTACAGAGTCAATGTGGAGGCTATATACAGAGTGTACCGGTACAGAGTCAATGTGGAGGCTATATACAGGGTGTTACGGTACAGAGTCAATGTGGAGGCTATATACAGGGGGTACCGGTACAGAGTCAATGTGGAGGCTATATACAGGGGGTACCAGTACAGAGTCAATGTGGAGGCTATATACAGGGGGTACCGGTACAGAGTCAATGTGGAGGCTATATACAGGGGGTACCGGTACAGAGTCAATGTGGAGGCTATATACAGGGGGTACCAGTACAGAGTCAATGTGGAGGCTATATACAGGGGGTACCGGTACAGAGTCAATGTGGAGGCTATATACAGAGGTACCGGTGCAGAGTCAATGTGGAGGCTATAGCCATGAGGTATTAGGTACAGAGTCAATGTGGAGGGCTATATACAGGGGTACAGTACGAGTCAATGTGGAGGGCTATATACTGTGGGTACGGTACAGAGTCAATGTGGAGGCTATGCAGGGTATTGCGGTACAGAGTCAACGTGGAGAGCTATATACAGGTGTTACGGTACAGAGTCAATGTGGAGGGTACAGGCTGGTGAGGTAATCTGTACCTGTACATGTAGGTGGGGTGAAGTGACTATGCATAGATAATAAACAGTAGTACAGGTTAGTTGAGGTGGGGGGGAAGTGACTATGCATAGATAATAAACAGTAGTACAGGTTAGTTGAGTGTGGGAGGAAGGACTATGCATGAATAATAAACAGTAAGTACAGGTTAGTTGAGGTGGGGGTGAAGTGACTATGCAAAGATAATAAACAGTAGTACAGGTTAGTTGAGGTGGGTTAGCTGTTAAGGAGCCTTTTGGACCTACATTTTACAGCGCTCCGGTACCGCTTGCTGTGTGGTAGCAGAGAGAACAGTCTATGACTTGGGTGACTGGAGTCCTATAATCTTTTCTGACACGCCTGGTATAATCCTGGATGGCAGGAAGCTCGGCCCAGTGATGTGGGGGCCGTTAAGCACTACCCCTCTGTTCTTCTATGGTCAGATGCCGAGTAGTTGCCATACCAGGTGGTGATGCAACCGGTCATGATGCTACCAGTGGTGCAGCTGTAAGAACTTTTGAGGATCTGGGGACCTGGTGCAAATCGTTTCAGTCTCCTGAGGGAAGAGCATGGTCGGGCCCTCTTCAAACAGCTTGCTTGGTGTAATCTGGACCATGATTAATTGTTGCAGTCTGATGGACACCAAGGGTCGAAATTCTCAACCTGCTCCACTTCAGCCCTAGTTAATGGGGGCCTGTTCGGTACCGACATTTCCTGTAATCCAGCAGAGAGCTCCTTTGTCTTGCTCACATTGAGGAAGAGGGTTGTTGTCCTCAACCACACTGCCAGGTCTCTGACCTCCTCCCTGTTAGGCTGTCTCATCAGTTGATGACTGGGTTGTTGTCCTGGCAACCACACTGCCAGGTCTCTGACCTCCTCCCTGTAGGCTGTCTCATCGTTGATGCAAGGTTGTTGTCCTGGCAACCACACTGCCAGTTCTCTGACCAACTCCCTGTAGGCTGTCTCATCGTTGAGGGAGAGGTTGTTGTCCTGGCAACCACACTGCCAGTTCTCGACCTCCTCCCTGTAGGCCGTCTCATCGTTGTCGGTGATCAGGTCCTACCACTATTGGAATCAGCTAAGTTATTGATGGTGTTGGAGCCGTGTTGGAGGGGCATTCAGGTGCGTGTTCGGCTGGGGTTTTCTGCAAATAAACAAACATAATCTCATTTGTTCTTGAGCGACCCGGGGTGTGAGGAAGATCTTGTAACTGTCCGTAGTGATCAACTACACGTTGACAATGTACATGAAATTAGTTTTTACGATATGGAAAATGTGAAGTGCGTATTTGGGATTCCGGGTGTTTGTCTCTGCTTGTATAACATCAAATCGATGTGTTATATTCCTCAACGTTTCACCTTTCAAAATGCATGGATCCTTTTCATTTACAGCATTTCCCTCACTCAGACCAAAACATTTGCAAAAACTTGCCCTTATTGGCAGGAACAGGGAAGAGATGGAGGCGTCTTGTCGCTCGAGGTGCTCAAATTCAGAACATCTGTCAGTGAAAACCCATCAGCTCTGTGAAGGATCAGGCCTACCACTATTCCCATTTCTGCGCTCATTGATGGAAGAGCCTGGCTCTGAGGTTCCCATTTCTGGCTCATTAGTGCCATTTTCAGAGCCTGAGCTCTGAGGTTCCCATTTCTGAGCTCATTGGTCTTTCAGAGCCTGGGCTCTGGGTTCCGACATTTCATCATTGTAACATTTTCAGAGCCTGAGCTCTGAGGTTCCCATTTCTGAAATTATTTTTACGAGCCTGAGCTCTGAAGTGCCCATTTGAGCTCATTAGTGCCATTTTCAGAGCCTGAGCTCTGAGGTTCCCATTTCTGCGCTCATTACCATTTTCAGAATGCTCTGAGGTTCCCCATTCTGAGCTCATTGGCGCCATTTTCAGAGCCTGAGCTCTGAGGGTTCCCATTCTGAGCTCATTAGTGCCATTTTCAGAGCCCTGAGCTCTGAGGTTCCCATTTCTGCGCTCATTAGCGCCATTTTCAGAACCTGAGCTCTGAAAACCCATTTCAGCTCATTAGTGCCATTTCAGAGCCCTGAGCTCTGAGGTTCCCATTCTGAGCTCATTGCAGCGCCATTTCAAACCTGAGCTCTGAGGTTCCCATTTCTGCGCTCATTAGTGCCATTTTCAGAGCCTGAGCTCTGAGGTTCCCATTTCTGCGCTCATTAGTGCCATTTTCAACCCCTTATACGGGTACGAGTGTAAACGGCTACACGGTCAATTCAGACATGTTTATATCAACATCACATCATTTCTGGGTAACAATTAGGTAGCTTTACGGTAATTGTTTTCAATTCAAATGGTCAAAAACAAACAAAAAATAGCTTCTTAGCAAAGAGAAATTTCTCAATTTTGCTAGGACTGTCCGGGGAGTGGTCTGAGTGAGGAAGGGGAAAACTGAAAACTAGGTTTTATTGGTAGAGTGGTTGGAACTCTTTCTTATTGGTGTATCAACTAATTTACCAGTGATGTCACCAGGCAGGCCAAAACTCCATCCCACCAAAACAGGCTGACATTTTCAGGCGTTCTTTTCAAACAGCTCTTATACTAAAAAGCTCTATTTTAACAAACCAAATTCAACGGTCAATCTAAGTGCTGGGCAGTAGCGCTATGGGTTCAAGAGTGTGTCAGAAAATCTTCATACTTTTTAACGCAAACATAATTATCGGCACAGTTACCCGGCATTGGCGCTAAAGGGATAGGTTTTGATTAATTAACAAGTTGTGGGTGTGTCAGGGTTTGGCTCCTCACTGGCCAATCAGAACGCGCTCCCATGGCTCAATATGTGGTTGTTTCAAGTTGTGTATTTATGGGTCTTTACATCTTTGCCTTGGAAACAACTCTAATTCCAATGTTCATCCGTTAGGTTTGTTAAACAGCTTACAGAAACAAAATAACAAATATGAGACCTCTCCCATCTTTGTAAACTATAGGGTAGCCTAGTGGTTAGAGTGTTGGACTAGTAACCAAAAGGTTGCACCAAATCCCCTGAGCTGACAAGGTACACATCTGTCGTTCTGCCCCTGAACAGGCAGTTAACCCACTGTTCTAGGCTGTCATTGAAAATAAGAATTTGTTCTTAACTGACTTGCCTAGTAAGATAAAGTTACAAAAAAAAATGTCTTGA
>NW_027011760.1:0-2500 GCF_036934945.1 Oncorhynchus masou masou | reverse complement strand
ACAGAGGCCTACAGGAATGAAGGGTTAAGTAATAATATGGTCATTTAGCAGATGCTTTTGTCCAAACAGACGGAACTGGCAATATTTACAATGACACTATTGAGATTCCTTTTGACTTGGATACCTTTCAAGTGGGGGAAACTTGGCCTTTCCAAGTGGGGAAACTCTTTCAAGTGGGGAAACTCAGTGCTCCTCTCTACAACGCCTTTCCAAGTGGGGAAACTCAGTGCTCCTTCTCTACAACGCCTTTCCAAGTCGGGAGAAGGTCAGAGTTTCCCCACTTCCCAAAGCGTTCAACACGGCAACACCTACAATGTATTTTGTTTTATATGAGTTAGCTACATAGCCCTAACTAATAATATGTCTAAATTAGCAGATGCTTCTATGCAAAGTGACTTACAGTACAATGAGTCAGTGCGACATTGTTTACACAGTACGCGTTATATGAGCTAAATATTGATAATGTAACGATGTATTCGTTTAACTTTTTTTTATACAAAGTGATTTACTGAACTGTCAGCATCGGTAGTGACACATTCAGTGGACCACGTTGGAACAGTCTCTATGTTTCACTAAGACATTAGGAACCACCGTCCAATAGAAACACCAGAATGGGTAGAATCAATGACATCATTCATCAACTATTTAAACAGTCCACAACCAGTATAGCCACTGGTTATACGCACGCACGCACACGCACGCACGCATGCGCACGCACACACGCACACACACACACACACACACACACACACACACACACACACACACACACACACACACACACACACACACACACACACACACACACACACACACACACATACACACACACACACACACATATATATATACACACACAGACACATATATATACACACAGACACATATATACACACACACACACACACACACACACACACACACACACACACACACACACACACACACACACACACACACACACACACACACACACATATATATATATACACACACAGACACATATATATACACACAGACACATATATACACACACACACACACACACACACACACACACACATTCATGATGAGGAATAGACAATATTTTTTTCCTCGAACATGGCCTTATTTCTATTGCAGCATATTGGACATCTGTCATTCATATTCCATTCACCCAGTTCAACGTAACATCGACAGGTTTAGCTACTACATGATACTAGAACGTTCCCCTATACCCATCATGAGGTTGCTACAACCTAGCCTATGAATTAAAGTTTACAACGTAGGTGCTCAGGTTGAGAGACAAATTTGAGGTGACAGACAGACAGACACATTCAATACTGCCTTGTTCAATCTTCCCTTCATCTAGCTGATCTAGGGTGTAATCATTAGTCCAACAGTTGCAAACGAGAGTTTCCATTGGACAAATGCAGGTATGTTTATCCCCGTTTAATTGATCACACATAAATACGGTTCACTTTCATAGCAGCCACGTTGTATTCCTTCTCCCATCTATGCGCTCTCCCCCTCTCACCTTTTCCCTTTGCTTGTGGATTTCAATGCACAACACATCAGCTGTATGCGACCAGGCGATAAAAAACCTATCATAACCGCTACACACAGCCTACATCATTGTCACCATATTAGCTAAAGTAACGCCCCAGTCAACATAACTAATATAACTAACACGCTAGTAAACCCTGCAGTAACGTTAGTGTATAGTCAGTAAGCAGTTACACCAGCTAGCTAACATAGCATCCTTCTGTTATAGCCAGCTAGCTAACATAGCATCCCTCTGTAATAGCCAGCTAGCTAACATAGCATCCTCTGTAATAGCCAGCTAGCTAACATAGCATCCCTCTGTTTGAGCAGGGCGCTTGAGTGTTTGCTAAACTAGCTAGCTGCATTTGCTAGCTAAGTAAGTGAAATTGCTTTTCCTTCATTTGAGAAAGACTTTTGTTCAAAACTTTGTTCAAAACGTAAGTTAAACTATTGTCTTCCTCTCTCTTTGAGTCAACTACTCACCACATCTGATGCAATGCAGTTTATTCTATTCTCTGATCCTTTTGATTGGGTGGAAAACATGTCAGTTCACGCTGCAAGAGCTCTGATAGGTTAGAGGATGTCCTCCGGAAGTTGTCATAATTACTGTGTAAGTCTATGGAAGGGGGTGAGAACCATGAGCCTCCAAGGTTTTGTATTGAAGTCAATGTACCCAGAGGAGGACAGAAGCTAGCTGTCTTCCAGCTACAACATGGTGCTATGCTACAGAGTGCTGTTGAGGCTACTGTAGACCTTCATTAAAAAATTGTGTTTTAATAAATTATTTGGTGACTTGAAAATATTTAGTATAGTTTAATATGAAAAGGATAACGTTTTAAATGTTTAACATTATTCACTGATGAGGATGGTCCTCCCCTTCCTCTGAGGAAGAGCCTCCACTGGTGTGCATGTGTGTGTGTACATTGCACAAGACAGAGAGGGAAATGGAAACTTGCTGACAAGCTCAAACCCAAAT
>NW_027011759.1:0-22342 GCF_036934945.1 Oncorhynchus masou masou | reverse complement strand
CAGAAGGTCATACACAGGAGGAGGCAGGTAGCAGGATCCAGGGGCAGGTAGAAGGTCATACACAGGAGGAGGCAGGTAGCTGGGTCCAGGGGCAGGCAGAAGGTCATACACAGGAGGAGGCAGGTAGCTGGGTCCAGGGGCAGGTAGAAGGTCATACACAGGAGGAGGCAGGTAGCTGGGTCCAGGGGCAGGTAGAAGGTCATACACAGGAGGAGGCAGGTAGCTGGGTCCAGGAGCAGGCAGAAGGTCATACACAGGAGGAGGCAGGTAGCTGGGTCCAGGAGCAGGCAGAAGGTCATACACAGGAGGAGGCAGGTAGCTGGGTCCAGGGACAGGCAGAAGGTCATACACAGGAGGAGGCAGGTAGCTGGGTCCAGGGGCAGGCAGAAGGTCATACACAGGAGGAGGCAGGTAGCTGGGTCCAGGGGCAGGCAGAAGGTCATACACAGGAGGAGGCAGGTAGCTGGGTCCAGGGGCAGGTAGAAGGTCATACACAGGAGGAGGCAGGTAGCTGGGTCCAGGGGCAGGCAGAAGGTCATACACAGGAGGAGGCAGGTAGCTGGGTCCAGGGGCAGGTAGAAGGTCATACACAGGAGGAGGCAGGTAGCTGGGTCCAGGGGCAGGTAGAAGGTCATACACAGGAGGAGGCAGGTAGCTGGGTCCAGGAGCAGGCAGAAGGTCATACACAGGAGGAGGCAGGTAGCTGGGTCCAGGAGCAGGCAGAAGGTCATACACAGGAGGAGGCAGGTAGCTGGGTCCAGGGAGCAGGCAGAAGGTCATACACAGGAGGAGACAGGTAGCTGGGTCCAGGGGCAGGCAGAAGGTCATACACAGGAGGAGACAGGTAGCTGGGTCCAGGGGCAGGTAGCTGGGTCCAGGGCAGGCAGAAGGTCATACACAGGAGGAGGCAGGTAGCTGGGTCCAGGGACAGGCAGAAGGTCAAGTACACAGGAGGAGGCAGGTAGCTGGGTCCAGGGCCAGGCAGAAGGTCATACAGGAGGAGGCAGGTAGCTGGGTCCAGGGACAGGCAGAAGGTCATACACAGGGGAGGCAGGTAGCTGGGTCCAGGGGCAGGCAGAAGGTCATACACAGGAGGAGGCAGGTAGCTGGGTCCAGGGACAGGCAGAAGGTCATACACAGGAGGAGGCAGGTAGCTGGGTCCAGGGGCAGGCAGAAGGTCATACACAGGAGGCAGGTAGCTGGGTCCAGGGCCAGGCAGAAGGTCATACACAGGAGGAGGCAGGTAGCTGGGTCCAGGGCCAGGCAGAAGGTCATACACAGGAGGAGGCAGGTAGCTGGTCCAGGGACAGGCAGAAGGTCATACACAGGAGGAGGCAGGTAGCTGGGTCCAGGGGCAGGTAGCTGGGTCCAGGGCCAGGTAGAAGGTCATACACAGGAGGAGGCAGGTAGCTGGGTCCAGGGCCAGGTAGAAGGTCATACACAGGGGGGCACAAAGATAACAGTACACAGGCAGGGAAAAGGCTAATAACGTAGTCTGGGAGATCAGCAATAGGTAGATAACAGGAAGTGAGTGAGGCAGGCAAAACTATCATTCACGGGAGGAGTAAATCACAGGAAACTCAAATCTCTGAAAAACGTGTGTAACAAAACAAACAATACCTCAGTCATGGGGTGCAAAGAACTGAACTAAATAGTGTGTCATAAGGACATACAGGTGTGAATAAAGATTAGAATTGAGGTGATTGGGGTCTGGGGAGAAATCTGACACAGCGGCTGGATTAACAAGAAATTAATCTTTATTTTAATGTATTACACTTGTATTTTCATGAATGTTAAATATTTATATTTCTGTAGTTTGATTTTCGCGCTCTGCAATTTCACAGGATGTTGCCAAATCTATCCCGTTAATGGGATAGTTGTTGTTTAACCCTTGTGTAAGCTTAACATTCTGTAAAAAATGACCCGCCTTCACTAAACCCCTAAAATAAAGCAGCTTAATTGAATTTTGAAACCCCAAATCTATTTTGCACGAAGACAAACAACCTGTCATTCATCACAAACTTTGTGAGTATCTGGGTTTTCATTCTTCAAAATGCAGAAAGACGGCATTTAATCAGTGGACACCTCTGTATTCCCCACCCCCGTATTCCCCACCCCCTGTATTCGCCACCCCGTATTCCCCACCCCTGTATTCCCCACCCCCTGTATTCCCCACCCCCTGTACTCCCCACCCCTGGAACCTTTTATGAACTTTTACTTGCCAACGCAGGAAAGTGACGTGAATGGTGTTATTACCGAGGGATTATCAGTCCTGTTGAATGGTGTTATTACTGAGGGGATTATCAGTCCTGTTGAATGGTGTTATTACTGAGGGGATTATCAGTCCTGTTGAATGGTGTTATTACCGAGGGGATTATCAGTCCTGTTGAATGGTGTTATTACTGAAGGGATTATCAGTCCTGTTGAATGTTGTTATTACCGAGGGATTATCAGTCCTGTTGAATGGTGTTATTACCGAGGGGATTATCAGTCCTGTTGAATGGTGTTATTACCGAGGGGATTATCAGTCCTGTTGAATGGTGTTATTACTGAGGGGATTATCAGTCCTGTTGAATGGTGTTATTACTGAGGGGATTATCAGTCCTGTTGAATGGTGTTATTACCAGGGGATTATCAGTCCTGTTGAATGGTGTTATTACCGAGGGGATTATCAGTCCTGTTGAATGGTGTTATTACTGAGGGGATTATCAGTCCTGTTGAATGGTGTTATTACCGAGGGGATTATCAGTCCTGTTGAATGGTGTTATTACTGAGGGGATTATCAGTCCTGTTGAATGGTGTTAGTGCTAGTGTTCTGTCTGTCTAGTACCACTGTTAGTTTTCTGTCTGTCGAGCACCACTGTGAGTGTTCTGTCTAGTACCACTGCTACTGTTCTGTCTGTCTATTACCACTACTAGTGTTCTGTCTGTCTAGTACCACTACTAGTGTTCTGTCTAGTACCACTGCTAGTGTTATGTCTAGTACCACTACAAGTGTTCTGTCTAGTACCACTACTAGTGTTCTGTCTAGTACCACTGCTAGTGTTCTGTCTGGTACCACTACTAGTGTTCTGTCTAGTACCACTGCTACTGTTCTGTCTAGTACCACTGCTACTGTTCTGTCTTGTACCACTTCTAGTGTTCTGTCTGTCTAGTACCACTGCTAGTACTCTGTCTAGTACCACTGCTAGTGCTCTGTCTAGTACCACTGCTAGTGTTCTGTCTGTATAGTTCCACTACTAGTGTTATGTTGAGTACCACTGCTAGTGTTCTGTCTAGTACCACTACAAGTGTTCTGTCTAGTACCACTACGACTGTTCTGTCTTGTACCACTGCTAGGGTTCTGTCTAGTACCACTGCATGTGCTCTGTCTTTTACCACTGTTAATGTTCTGTCTAGTACCACTGCTAGTGTTCTGTCTGTCTAGTTCCACTACTAGTGTTCTGTCTAGTACCACTGCTAGTGTTCTGTCTGTCGAGTTCCACTACTAGTGTTCTGTCCAGTACCACTACTAGTGTTCTGTCCAGTACCACTACTAGTGTTCTGTCTAGTACCACTACTAGTGTTCTGTCTAGTACCACTACTAGTGTTCTGTCTGGTACCACTACTAGTGTTCTGTCTGGTACCACTACTAGTGTTCTGTCTGGTACCACTACTAGTGTTCTGTCTAGTACCACTACTAGTGTTCTGTCTGGTACCACTACTAGTGTTCTGTCTAGTACCACTGCTAGTGTTCTGTCTGGTACCACTACTAATGTTCTGTCTAGTACCACTACTAGTGTTCTGTCTGGTACCACTACTAGTGTTCTGTCTGGTACCACTACTAGTGTTCTGTCTAGTACCACTACTAGTGTTCTGTCTGGTACCACTACTAGTGTTCTGTCTGGTACCACTACTAGTGTTCTGTCTAGTACCACTACTAGTGTTCTGTCTGATTCCACTACTAGTGTTCTGTCTGGTACCACTACTAGTGTTCTGTCTGGTACCACTACTAGTGTTCTGTCTAGTACCACTACTAGTGTTCTGTCTCAGTACCACTACTAGTGTTCTGTCTTGTACCACTACTAGTGTTCTGTCTAGTACCACTACTAGTGTTCTGTCTGGTACCACTACTAGTGTTCTGTCTAGTACCACTACTAGTGTTCTGTCTAGTACCACTACTAGTGTTCTGTCTAGTACCACTACTAGTGTTCTGTCTGGTACCACTACTAGTGTTCTGTCTAGTACCACTACTAGTGTTCTGTCTGATTCCACTACTAGTGTTCTGTCTGGTACCACTACTAGTGTTCTGTCTGGTACCACTACTAGTGTTCTGTCTAGTACCACTACTAGTGTTCTGTCTAGTACCACTACTAGTGTTCTGTCTAGTACCACTACTAGTGTTCTGTCTAGTACCACTACTAGTGTTCTGTCTTGTTCCCCTCCTCACACATCATAAGTGCACGTAAACTATTATATATTTCCTCAGTCCTGCAATAGAACCTCTTTTTAATAGAAGCAAGTGAATGTTAATGAATGAACTGACCTCAAAGGCAAGTATGTACATGTAAAAATAGCTCTTTATGTTTCCAAAGGCAAGTATGTAAAAAGCTATGATGACTGACAAATGAAGTCAATTCCTACAGAAGTAGAGAAAACAACTGATCTCCTCCAGTGTTCATGTGGAGATATACTAACGTTACCCGAGACACAAAGAGTTTCCTCAGCTTTGATCCTAAACATGCATCCCAAATGGTTCCTTATTCCCTACAAAGTATGCTTCTTTTGATCAGAGTTCCTATTGTCCCTGCTCAGAAAAGTAGTGCACTATATAGGGCATAGGGTGCTGTTTGGGACGCGTCCCGGTGTTGACTCTACAGCATGTTAGGAGGAACAGTAGCAGGTGTCCTTGACGAATGGACTGGCTTTTGTTTCCATCTCCTCCCCACCACCACACCCCACCAACGGGGAGGTTGAGAAAGAGCTGTGTGTGTGTGTGTGTGTGTGTGTGTGTGTGTGTGTGTGTGTGTGTGTGTGTGTGTGTGTGTGTGTGTGTGTGTGTGTGTGTGTGTGTGTGTGTGTGTGTGTGTGTGTGTGTGTGTGTGTGTGTGTGTGTGTGTGTGTGTGTGTGTGTGCTTATATACATGGTTATCTCTGTATGTGGAACATGACATATGTTGTTGTTGATGTCTGAGGTTGAAGGAATCTCTTCTCTTCCTGCTCAGGCTCATCGTCCTGTAACACATAGCACCAGATGGTCGTACTGACTGTCACAAGAGTTAGGTCCTCCAACCAGATGATTCATACTGCCTGTCCCTAGAGTTAGGTCACTCCAACCTGTCCCTAGAGTTGGGTCACTCCAAACAGATGATTCATACTGCCTGTCCCTAGAGTTGGGTCACTCCAACCAGATTATTCATACTGCCTGTCCCTGGAGTTAGGTCACTCCAACCTGTCCCGAGAGTTAGGTCACTCCAACCTGTCCCTATAGTTAGGTCACTCCAACCAGATGATTCATACTGCCTGTCTCTGGAGATAGGTCACTCCAACCTGTCCCTATAGTTAGGTCACTCCAACCAGATGATTCATACTGCCTGTCTCTAGAGTTAAGTCACTCCAACCAGATGATTCATACTGCCTGTCCCTGGAGATAGGTCACTCCAACCTGTCCCTAGAGTTAGGTCACTCCAACCAGATGATTCATACTGCCTGTCTCTAGAGTTAGGTCACTCCAACCAGATGATTCACACTGCCTGTCCCTAGAGTTAGGTCACTCCAACCTGTCCTTAGAGTTAGGTCACTCCAATCAGATGATTCATACTGCCTGTCTCTAGAGTTAGGTCACTCCAACCAGATGATTCATACTGCCTGTCTCTAGAGTTAGGTCACTCCAACCAGATGATTCATACTGCCTGTCTCTAGAGTTAGGTCACTCCAACCAGATGATTCATACTGCCTGTCTCTAGAGTTAGGTCACTCCAACCAGATGATTCATACTGCCTGTCTCTAGAGTTAGGTCACTCCAACCAGATGATTCATACTGCCTGTCCTTAGAGTTAGGTCACTCCAACCTGGGCGGTGTGTTTGGGATCATTGTCATGCTGAAAGACCCAGCCCCATTTCATCTTCAATGCCCTTGCTGATGGAAGGAGGTTTTCACTCATAATCTCACGATACATGGCCCCATTCATTCTTTCCTTTACAGTCGGCCTGGTCCTTTGCAGAAAAACAACCCCAAAGCATGATGTTTAATCTTCTCCTTTCCCCCTTCTGTTGACCAGGTGGCGAATCGCATCTCTGCATGTCTGGCAGACATATCAGTGTGGATGACGGATCACCACCTCAAGCTGAACCTCGGCAAGACGGAGCTGCTCTTCCTCCCGGGAAGGACTGCCCGTTCCATGATCTCGCCATCACGGTTGACAACTCCATTGTGTCCTCCTCCCAGAGCGCTAAGAACCTTGGCGTGATCCTGGACAACACCCTGTCGTTCTCAACTAACATCAAGGCGGTGGCCCGTTCCTGTAGGTTCATGCTCTACAACATCCGCAGAGTACGACCCTGCCTCACACAGGAAGCAGCGCAGGTCCTAATCCAGGCACTTGTCATCTCCCGTCTGGATTACTGCAACTCGCTGTTGGCTGGGCTCCCTGCCTGTGCCATTAAACCCCTACAACTCATCCAGAACGCCGCAGCCCGTCTGGTGTTCAACCTTCCCAAGTTCTCTCACGTCACCCCGCTCCTCCGCTCTCTCCACTGGCTTCCAGTTGAAGCTCGCATCCGCTACAAGACCATGGTGCTTGCCTACGGAGCTGTGAGGGGAACGGCACCGCAGTACCTCCAGGCTCTGATCAGGCCCTACACCCAAACAAGGGCACTGCGTTCATCCACCTCTGGCCTGCTCGCCTCCCTACCACTGAGGAAGTACAGTTCCCGCTCAGCCCAGTCAAAACTGTTCGCTGCTCTGGCCCCAAAAATGGTGGAACAAACTCCCTCACGACGCCAGGACACTGTGGTGGGATTAACAATAAGAATACATTTAAAACGGTATAAGATGTTTGAGGAATTTTAATTATGAGATTTCTGTTGTTTTGAATTTGGCGCCCTGCACTTTCACTGGCTGTTGTCATATCGATCCCGTTAGGCTGGGATTGCTGCCTTAACGATGATTTAGTTAATCAGGAAAATTTGAACGTGACATTGCAAGAGTAAATTGCAATGGGGTTCCACTTGTTTTTCTAAGACATCACACTTCAACAAGCTTGAGTCTACATCAACACATGATACAGTAGGTAGCTATTGTCATTAGGAGGCGTTTACTTTCTTCCTCATTTGTCTGCTGTTAGCAAGGCCTTTTGTTTTAATGCTGACGCACGGTATACAGATACAGGACAGTCGTCAGAATGTGAATGATGATAATCCGTAATCCATGGAACTACTAGAACCCTCTGAAGAGTCTGTTCCGTGTTCCATGTTCCGTTAGAAAGACTCAAGATCCTGCTAATAGGATTTGTCAGCCTCCAAAAGATGCTTCCTTTGTCAGAAGTCTTCATGTTGGCAGGCAAGATCACTGGGAGAAAACACACACTCTCTCTCTCTATCTTTCTCACTCTCTCTCTCTCTCTCTTTCCCTCTCTCTCTCTCTCTCTCTCTCTCTCTCTCTCTCTCTCTCTCTCCCTCTCTCTCTCTCTCTCTCTCTCTCTCTCTCTCTCTCTCTCTTTACCCTCTCTCTCTCTCTCTCTCTCTCTCTCTTTCACTCTCTCTCTCCCCTCTCTCTCTCACTCCCCCTCTCTCTCTCTCTCTCTCTCTTTCACTCTCTCTCTCCCCTCTCTCTCTCACTCCCCCTCTCTCATCACCCCTCAATCTCTATCTCTCCTCTCTCTCTCATCTCCATCTCTCTCACCTCTCTCTCTCTCTCTCTCTCTCTCTCTCACCCCTCTCTCTCTCTGTCTCTCTCTCTTTCTTTGTCAAACACACAGACACAAGCACCAGTTTTCCTCTACCAAATCTTGTTACCCACACTGTTGTATCTCATTGTTTAAGCATCAGCAGATCAAAACCCATCCTACACCTTTTGTAATTCAGTCTTTAAAAAAAGCTGATGATGCCATTCATTACTGTATATAGAGTTAGCTCAATGTTTTTTTCAACTGAAATAAAACACCAATGTGGCTTAAAATATCACAGTCCTCAAAAATGCAGATGTTGCTACAACATGGAGCAATGTTGCTACAATATGGAGATATGTTGCTACAGTATAGAGCTATGTTGCTACAGTATAGAGCTATGTTGCTACAATATAGAGCTATGTTGCTACAATATAGAGCTATGTTGCTACAGTATAGAGCTATGTTGCTACAGTATAGAGCTATGTTGCTACAGTATAGAGCTGTGTTGCTACAGTATAGAGCTATGTTGCTACAGTATAGAGCTATGTTGCTACAGTATAGAGCTATGTTGCTACAGTATAGAGCTATGTTGCTACAGTATAGAGCTATGTTGCTACAGTATAGAGCTATGTTGCAACAATTGAGAGCTATGTTGCTACAGTATAGAGCTATGTTGCAACAATTGAGAGCTATGTTGCTACAGTATAGAGCTATGTTGCTACAGTATAGAGCTGTGTTGCTACAGTATAGAGCTATGTTGCTACAGTATAGAGCTATGTTGCTACAGTATAGAGCTATGTTGCTACAGTATAGAGCTGTGTTGCTACAGTATAGAGCTATGTTGCTACAGTATAGAGCTATGTTGCTACAGTATAGAGCTATGTTGCTACAGTATAGAGCTATGTTGCTACAGTATAGAGCTATGTTGCTACAGTATAGAGAAATGTTGCTACAGTATAGAGCTATACTTCTACAGTATAGAGCTATGTTGCTACAGTATAGAGCTATTTTGCTACAATTGAGAGCTATGTTGCTACAGTATAGAGCTATGTTGCTACAGTATAGAGCTATGTTGCTACAGTATAGAGAAATGTTGCTACAGTATAGAGCTATACTTCTACAGTATAGAGCTATGTTGCTACAGTATAGAGCTATTTTGCTACAATTGAGAGCTATGTTGCTACAGTATAGAGCTATGTTGCTACAGTATAGAGCTATGTTGCTACAGTATAGAGAAATGTTGCTACAGTATAGAGCCATGTTGCTACAGTATAGCGAAATGTTGCTTCAGTATAGAGCTATGTTGCTACAGTATAGAGAAATGTTGCTACACTATAGAGCTATACTTCTACAGTATAGAGCTATGTTGATACAATATAAAAAAGCTGGGCTTGGCTCCCAACTGGGTGGGTCTGTGCCACCCAGTCCCACCCATGGCTGCGCCCCTTGCTCTCAGTAAAATCTTTGGGGAAATTATTGCGTTGCATTTATATTTTTTGTTCAGTATAGTTTGTAGCCCAAACGGCCGTTGACACGGGCGGTATCGACTTTTCTGGTCGGACAAACAATACTGTAGTTCTGCCACTTCCGGCAGACGCTGAGATAACATCGTCAGATGCGATGGATTGACGCGCAGCCCATGCAAAAATAGCTTAAACAGACAGATTTAGCTGGTGATTGTTAGTGATTATGTTAATAAACCCCTTAGAGTCTTAATTAAGGACTCATGGTGAGGTACGCTGCTCTAACACCGTATTGTCGTGGGATTGTGTAAATGGTCTTATTGGATTAAGAGGTGAGGGTTCCCTACCTGATATTTACACTGAGCGGATAAAGCATTAAGAACATAATGTTAAGATTGAGTTGCACTCCAGAACAGCTTCAATTCGTGGGTCAAGGATTGTAAAAGGTGTCAAAGCGTTCACAAAGGGATGCTGGCCCATGTTGGCTCCCATGCTTCCCACAGTTGTGTCAAGTTGGCTGGATGTTCTTTGGTGGTGAACCGTTCTTGATACACGGGAAACTGCTGAGCGTGAAATACCCAGCAGCGCTGCAGTTCTCGATACACTCCAACCTGTGCGCCTGGGACCTACCACCATACCCCATTCAAAATATTTTGTCTTACTCATCCATCCTCTGAATGGTAAACATACACAATCCTTGTCTCAAGGCTTGAAAACTATTATTTATCCCATCTCCTCCCCTACATCTAAACCTAGGGGTGTACTCACTTTTGTTACCAGCGGTTTCGACATTAATGGCTGTGTGTTGAGTTATTTTGAGGGGACAGAAAATGTACACTGTTATACAAGCTGTACACTCACTACTTTGTAGCAAAGTGTCATTTCTTCAGTGTTGTCAGATGAAAAGATATACTCAAATATTTAAAAAAAAAAATGTGAGGGTGTACTCACTTTTTGATATATATATATAGTTGAAGTCAGAAGTTTACATACACCTTAGCCAAATACATTTAAACTGTTACAAATTCTAACAGTGGTGAGTGGAGGAGTCAAGAGCAGAGAGCAGGTAATTCAGTTCGTGGATATTTTATTCCATAGACTGTGATTCCACGACATGCAAAACACCAGGCGCATGACAACCCGTCCCAAAAATACACCGGACTAAAAACTGTCCGGAAAAAATACTGAATACACTCATACACCAGATAACAGGCAAACAAGCCCGCACAAATACCCAGCCCTAGTGCCCTTAAACAAGCCCGCACAAATACCCAGCAGGCTAGTGCCCTTAAACAAGCCAGCACAAATACCCAGCGGGCCTACAAATAGCCTACAAACAATCACAAACTCAAAACAGGTAAAACCCAATTAAACCCAATAAACAGAAACAAACGGAAAGGGAATCCATGGCAGTTAATAGGCCGGCGACGCGACCACCGAGCCCACCCAAACAGGAAGAGGCACCATCTTCGGTGAGATTCGTGACATAAACTCAGTTTTCACAATTCCTGACATTTAATCCTAGTACAAATGCCCTGTCTTAGGTCAGTTAGGATCACCAATTGATTTAATAATGTGAAATGTCAGAATAATTAGTAGAGAAATGATTTATTTAAGCTTTTATTTATTTCATCACATTCCTAGTGGGTCAGAAGTTTACATACACTCAATTAGTATTTGGTAGTATTGCCTTTAAATTGTTTAACTTGGGTCAAGCGTTCCGGGTAGCCTTCCACAAGCTTCCCACAATAAGTTAGTGAATTTTGGCCCATTCCTCCTGACAGCTGGTGTAACTGAGTCAGGTTTGTAGGCCTCCTTGTTCGCATGCTTTTTCAGTTCTGCCCACAAATTTTCTATAGGGTTGAGGTCAGGGCTTTGTGATGGCCACTTCAATACCTTTACTTTGTTGTCCTTAAACCATTTTGCCACAACTTTGGAAGTAAGCTTGGGGTCATTGTCCATTTGGAAGATCCATTTGCGACCAAGCTTTAACTCCCTGTCTTGAGATGTTGCTTCAGTATATCCACATAATTGTCATTCCTCATTATGCCATCCATTTTGTGAAGTTCACCAGTCCCTCCTGCAGCAAAGCATCCCCACAACATGATGCTGCCACCCCGTGTTTCACGGTTGGGATGGTGTTCTTCGGCTTGCAAGCCCCTTTTTCCTCCAAACATAACGATGGTCATTATGGCCAAACAGTTCTATTTTTGTTTCATCAGACCAGGGACATTTCTCAAAAGTATGATCTTTGTCCCCATGTGCAGTTGCAAACTGTAGTCTGGCTTTATTTATGGCGGTTTTGGAGCAGTGGCTTCTTCCTTGCTGATAGATCTTTCAGGTTATGTCGATATAAGACAAATTTGACTGTGGATATAGATACTTTTGTACCTCTTTCCTCCAGCATCTTCACAAGGTCCTTTGCTGTTGTTCTGGGATTGATTTGCACTTTTTGCGCAAAGAAATACGTTCATCTCTAAGAGACAGAACGTGTCTCCTTCCTGAGGCGGTATGGCGGCTGCGTGGTCCCATGGTGTTTATACTTGCGTACTATTGCTTGTACAGATGAACGTGGTACATTCCGAGGCGTTTGGAAATTTCTCCCAAGACTGAACCAGACTTGTGGAGGTCTGCAATATTTTTTCTGAGGTCTTGGCTGATTTCTTTAGATTTTCCCATGATGTCAAGCAAAGAGGCACTGAGTTTGAAGGTAGGCCTTGAAAAATACATCCACAGGGACGCCTCCAATTGATTTGTAGACTAGTTGAACGCCAATGCCGTCCTCCTGCCATCCTCCTCTCTTTCATATTGGAAAAACGTTCTATGGCTCTGTACACTTTTTAGTTTTTAGCTAAAACGATTTCTAGCCCAACTTCCTCGCAGGGCAACAATGAACCAGCTAAGTTCGATAGCTAACGTGAACCTACTAGGCTACATCTAGGTTTCATGTTGAACTTCAATCATCTCAGGCCAGTAGCACAATATGAGAGAAGTGTTCCTGCTGGTTAGGGTTATAGAGGTGTTCCTGCTAGTTAGGGTCATAGAGAGAGGTGTTCCTGCTGGTTAGGTCATAGAGAGAGGTGTTCCTGCTGGTTAGGGTCATAGAGAGAGGTGTTCCTGCTGGTTAGGGTCATAGAGAAGTGTTCCTGCTGGTTAGGGTCATAGAGAGAGGTGTTCCTGCTGGTTAGGGTCATAGAGAGAGTGTTCCTGCTGGTTAGGGTCATAAGAGAGGTGTTCCTGCTGGTTAGGGTCATAGAGAGGTGTTCCTGCTGGTTAGGGTCATAGAGAGATGTGTTCCTGCTGGTTAGGGTCATAGAGAGAAGTGTTCCTGCTGGTTAGGGTCATAGAGAGAAGTGTTCCTGCTGGTTAGGGTCATAGAGAGAAGTGTTCCTGCTGGTTAGGGTCATAGAGAGGTGTTCCTGCTGGTTAGGGTCATAGAGGAGAGGTGTTCCTGCTGGTTAGGGTCATAGAGAGAGTGTTCCTGATGGTTAGGCTCATAGAGTGAGGTGTTCCTGCTGGTTAGGGTCATATAGATAGAGGTGTTCCTGCTGGTTAGGGTCATAGAGAGTGTTCATGTTCCTGCTGGTTAGGGT
Source organism: Oncorhynchus masou masou (assembly GCF_036934945.1). Classification (NCBI taxonomy): domain Eukaryota; kingdom Metazoa; phylum Chordata; class Actinopteri; order Salmoniformes; family Salmonidae; genus Oncorhynchus; species Oncorhynchus masou. The sequence goes on along the minus strand of NW_027011759.1, from coordinate 9,418 downwards.
CATATGTTCCTGCTGGTTAGATAGAAGGTGTTCCTGCTGGTTAGGGTCATAGAGAGGAGTGTTCCTGCTGGTTAGGGTCATAGTGTTCCTGCTGGTTAGGGTCATAGAGAGGTGTTCCTGCTGGTTAGGGTCATAGTGTTCCTGCTGGTTAGGGTTGCAGTGAAACCTGTCTGCTAGTCACATGTAGCTGTATTTTCTCTGTGATGCAGCCGCTTGATGGCAGAGATTTGTCTACTTATTCAATTAGTTGAATGACTTATTCAGTTAATTCTCAACGTTGGCCCCTTGCTGTAGTGGTGAAGTGACATTTGTCTTTGGTACTGTTAGTTAGATTATAGTTTGCTGACATATCTCATAAGATAGACAATAATGAAAACAACAGATTCACTGCTAATGAAGCGTTGATTGAGCTGATTTTAATTATATACCAATTTACAAAAGTCAGGTCATGAAGGAAAGGCTTGCTCATTCAATTTTTTTTAATCAAGTGTCTATGACAAATCAGGACGTTCACTGATTCACAATTTTACGCATTGACTGACATTCATGTTTAAAAGTTGTAATGTCTTTGGCTGGATTAAGTGATATGATTCTATAAAATCATTTCTCTGTAATTAATATTACCTGGTTAAGCTAATCAGGTAAATGTAATTAACTAGAAAGTCGGGGCACCACAAAATAATGTTTTACGGGCTGTTATCTTCCGAATAAACTCCTAAAGACCTGGTCATCTTTTACATCATTAGCAGTCAATATTTAATCGTCACTTTATTCAGTCTCATCTGAAAGTTGTAAATTCTCGGATATCTTCACGAACCCTGGCTAACAAGTTGAATCAGCAATCCAAAATGTTAATTATTTATTTACTCAATACCTAAATAATCACACATAATTACATCTACACAGAATGGATCATACATTGATTACACATTATGAAAACGTCCCTATCAGACGGAACAGATATGACAGCTGGTTACACAAAGAAATGGGGTTGGGTTTTGAATGAAAGAGCGGGAAGACTGAGGAACAAAAGGATGTTGTGTCTCTATAGGGCGGTAGGCAGCTATGATATCGTAAACACAGAATCTTATGCATTCTAAATAACCGCCCATTTGGAAAAAGGAAAATGCAACAAATATTTAATCTGAGCTGCGCTTCGGTAGATTGGTCATAGTTGTCCAGCATGGATCTCTTGTCATCTGAAGAATGTCGAGTGGTCAGTGGTCAACTGGACGTGGTAGAATGGATCCGTTGTCCGTCCTCTCACACGTTTTACAGCTGCAGTTGCTTCTTGCTAGCGGCTAGCAGGTATCACTTCTTTAGTGAATAAGAGTTCAAAGTTCATTCTATGTTCCCATACTTTAAGCTCATGCTATATTCTGGCTGGTCGAATTCATCCTTTCGCGTGTTGATCGCCATCTTCACGTTGAAATTCTATTTCATTTGGTTTTTGTCGTTCAACCAGAGCTCACGCTGAGGTTGGCTTAGTTCTGTTGGTGATCTTGTCCTTTTAACGTGGGGACAGCCGTCCTCTCATCCTTGGAACTGGAAGTTGAATTTTCATCAACAGTTTTTCACAATTCCTTACATTTAATCCTAGTAAAAACTGTTTTAGATCAGTTAGGATCACCACTTTATTTTAAGAATGTGAAAATGTCAGAATAATAGTTGCGAGAATGATTTATTTCAGCTTTTATTTCCTTCATCACATTCCTAGTGAGTCAGAAGTTTGCATACACTTGGGTCAAACGTTTTGGGGAGCCTTCCACAAGCTTCCCAAAATAAATTGGGTGAATTTTGGCCTATTCCTCCTGACAGAGCTGGTGTAACTGAGTCAGGTTTGTAGGCCTCCTTGCTCGCACACACCTTTTCAGTTCTGCCCACAAATTTTCTATAGGATTGAGGTCAGGGCTTTGTGATGGCCACTCCAACACCTTGACTTTGTTGTCTTTAAGCCACTTTGGAAGTAAGCTTGTGGTCATTGTACATTTGGAAGACCCATTTTCAGCCAAGCTTTAACTTCCTGTCTGATGTCTTGAGATGTTGCTTCAATGTATCCACGTCATTGTTCTTCCTCATGATGCCATCTACTTTGTGAAGTGCACCAGTCGATCTTTGTCCCCATGTGCAGTTGCAAACCGTAGTCTGGCTTTTTAATGGCGGTTTTGGAGCAGTGGTTTCTTCCTTGCTGAGTGGCCTTTCAGGTTATGTCGATATAGGACTTGTTTCACTGTGGATATAGATACTTTTGTACCAGATTCCTCCAGCATCTTCACAAGGTCCTTTGCTGTTGTTCTGGGATTGATTTGCACTTTCCGCACCAAAGTACGTTCATCTCTAGGAGACAGAACGTGTCTCCGTCCTGAGCGGTGTGACGGCTGCGCGGTCCCATGGTGTTTATACTTGCGTACTATTGTTTGTACAGATGTACAAATTGCTCCCAAGGATGAACCAGACTTATGGAGGTCTACAAGCCTTGTCTGATTTCTTTTGATTGTCCCATGGTGTCAAGCAAAGAGGCACTGAGTTTGAAGGTAGACCTTGAAATACATCCACAGGTACACCTCCAATTGACTCAAATTATGTCATTTAGCCTATCAAAAGCTTCTGAAGCCATGATATTTTCTGGAATTTTCCAAGCTGTTTAAAGGCACAGTCAACTTAGTGTATGTAAACTTCTGACCCACTGGAATTGTGATGCAGTGAATTATAAGTGAAATAATCTGTCTTTAAACAGTTGTTGGAAAAATGACTTGTGTCATGCACAAAGTAGATGTCCTAACCGACTTGCCAAAACAATAGTTTGTTTAACAAAAAATTAGTGGAGTGGTTGAAAAAAAATAGTTTTAATGACTCCAACCTCAGTGTATGTAAACTTCTGACTTCAACAGTATACATTCTAACATTCTAACCGCTTTGCATAATCGGAGATGGAGGAGGGAATGGAGAAGCCAGCCCTGTCTTTTCATCACTAGTAGATGGTCTACACTGGTACATGAAGATCCATTCATATTTGGACCTGCTTTTACATTCATGTGTCATTAGGAATGAACAATCAAGAGATTAGAGCCCATCCCTGTCTCACCACGACTAGAGGTTCTTCCTAAGCACCCCCTTTAGTATCATCGTAATCCTCCCAGTATGGTGTTGTTAAGCCCTGTATTTACAATGGTCACAGCCTATCAATCAGCTCCCTGGCAGACAAACCAGGAAGTGACTTGTGTCTATTACTATTAATTTATAGGAGGTAGTGCGTAATATTATTACTGTATTACCCAGTGTGTTTAGCTTATCTTATTTTTCTTGTGATTATGAAACCTAACTAAAAGTGGGTTTAGTATTCCTTCAAGTGGTACAGTTGATTGTAAATAATTCCACAGGGCCACCTAATGTATCTCCATGTCCCCAAAGCCGGATTGTTTTCTCTAGGGCCCCATGTCCCCACGGCATATTGAATTACTCTAATGTCCCCTCAAGTCTCTCTAGATGTCCCCACAGCAGTTGGGTTTAGGCCCCATGTCCCCCAGCAGGATTGTATTCTCTTCAAGCAGGATTCTCTGAACAGTTGTGATTAGTCTCTGAAGCTTCTCTGAAGTCTCTCACAGGGCCACCTAATCTCTCTCCATGTCCCCAAAGGGATTGTGATTAGTCTCTAGGGCCTGTCCCCCACGGCAGGATTGTCTCTGGAGTCTCTCTGAAGTCCCCTCATCTCTCTGAAGTCTCTCTGAAGCTTCTCTGAAGTCTCTGAAGCTTCTCTGAAGTCTCTCTGGAGTCTCTCTGAAGTCTCTCTGGAGCCTCTCTGAAGTGTCTCTGGAGTCTCTCTGAAGATTCTCTGAAGTCTCTCTGAAGACGACCTTATTTACATTTCACTGCCACTGCAGCTCATCCTCTACTCCAGTCCAGATTTCTGATGTTGGTCATCTAGACAGGGTAGGCTAAAGGCGAACGATTAAGCCTACTGCCTCATTGTGAACGCAGTGTTCCGTTGAAAACGTCTAAGTTTGTCATCCCTGGCTTTATGCAAAGGTGAAGTGTGGTCATTTGTCTTCCCAAAGCCTTAGCAGGATTTGGTAGCGATCGGGAGGTAAGAGATTAGAGAGGTTTTACATTATGTCATTCACCTGCTATCACATGATGACCAGATTAGCAGGTAACGGTAAGGGGGGAGAAAGAGAGGGAGAAGGAGAGAGAGGGAGAAGGAAAGAGAGGGAGAGAGAGAGAGAGAGTGTGTAGAGGGGAAGAGATAGAGACCTGATTAGCAGGTAAGAGGCCTTACAGGGACGGAGGAGAGAGAGAGGGATAGAGGGAGTGAGAGAGGGGATAGAGGAGGAGAGAGAGAGGGATAGAGGGAGTGAGAGAGGGAGAGATCTGATTAGCAGCTAGCAGCCAGGAGAGGCCTCAGAGGGAGGTCCTCCAACCAAGACTTCCTTCTGTCCTCTGATCACTTGTTTGCTCATTAATTTGGTCACAGTGTGCATTGGGGAGAGTATGGCTAAAGCCTGATTTGGATTTTCAAGCAGTTTATTTTCTCTTTTCTGCTAGGATTGGGATCATGATTGCTGTTGAAAGCGTGAGTATTATCATTTGTGTTGCATCTTCAGTGGTAATACCTAGGCCCAGATTTACTCAGCGTAAGGGGCTTAAACATTGAGGACGGAACAAAAAGCTAATATAGAAGGAAAGAGTAAGACATTAGGTAAATGCGGAAGATCGGTGTAAATGCAAGTAAATCTGGACCAAAGGCTATCTAGCTTGCACCTTCTGAAAACGCTTAGTACCCGTAAATCTGTGTCTAAGTCTATACAGGTTGCACACAGAGGTCACCTGTTATCTGCAAGGCAGCAAAGGTTAAGCTTGTTGGGAGAGCCCATAAAGGTTGAGTCCTAACGAGAACTCTTGGTGTTGCTATCAAAACTTCTAAAGAGAGACAACACATTGAAGTTGGCAAACCATTTTGGTTAGGCTAAAATGAGCACTGTGTGTATATATATATATATATATATATATATATATATATATATAAATATATAAACTATAAAATATATACAAACCTACGTCTGTCATATGAACAGAAAATATTTAATGAAACCTATTCGTTTTTTTTACTGTCTCCTAATTCTTTTTTTTCTTGATCGATAATCACCACAGATGGTCATTGCTGACAATGTCTGTCTACTGTCTACTGCTCTCTCTGGATGTTGTGTGTGTCTCTTTATTAGGGTTTGTCTGACTGCATCTTGAAGGCCTCTTGTTATGGTGCATCGTGTCAGTGTACGGTCCATTTAATAAGAGCTGAGCACATTGACAAAAACCTCCCAGTACTGATGTTGTTTTGGAAAACGCGACGGTGTTGTCGTTTGTGTCGGTATTTGTTGACAACGTGGATGGTGCGCCGTTATCAGAAGCAGATATCAGGAAAGACCCGTGGCGAACTAGAAAACGTCATGCTGTCTTCATTCAGGAAAGACCCGTGGCGAACTTGGGGCTACGTCCCAAACAGCACTCTATTCACTATATAGCTCACTACCATTTACCAAAGCCCTCATCATCATTGAGGAGACTGTCTGGAGAACAGTCGACCAGCCCTACAGGCTCTAGTCAAAAGAAAGTGCATTATATAGAGAATAGGGTGCCGTTTGGGTCACAAGCTACAATAGATTAGGCCATCTTCATTCCTGATTCTAGCCGGTTCGAAGGATGTGGTTTGGTCTCCTCATCTCACTCATCTGGGCTCCTTGATCGTCAGCCATGACACCTCGGGACAGATTAGGTCATGTGGGATTCTTATGGTTTGTTTTCACCGTCTTTATTTATGAGATAAATCGAAATGAAGGAAAATACAAGCTTTTTTTTGTAGTTTTTTTACCCATCAACCCCAAGAGCAGGAGTAGCTGCTAACCAGGCAATTTCTGATGATACTTCATTGGATTTACCAGTGTAGCGCTTTTGCAAATATGTTTGTTTTTGTATTAGGGGTGACCATGGTTACCATTTTGAATTGAACTGAATCTTGAATACACAACGTCTAAATGTCTCGGCAGCCACAGAGAAATGTGATTTAATGCTCCAGGTGTACTGTAAGCCGATCCAGGAGATAGTAGTGATGGGGGGAAAGTGCCTTTGGAAAGTGTTCAGACCCTTTTCTTACACATTGTGTTAGGTTACAGCCTTATTCTAAAATGTATGAAATGTTGTTGTTTTTTCTCATTGATCTACACACAGTATCCCATAATGAAAAATCAACAACAGGTTGATACATTTCTTTGCTAATTCATGCAAAATAAATGTAAATTTTTCAGACTCTTTACTCAGTACTTTGTTGAAGCACCTTTTGGCAGCAATTACAGTCTCAAGTCTTCTTGGGTAGGAAGTTTGGCACACCTGTATTTGGGGAGTTTCTCCCATTCCTCTCTGCAGATCCTCTCAAGCTCTGTCAGGTTGGATGGGGAGTGTCGCTGCACAGCTATTTTCAGGTCTCTCCAGCGTTGTGAGATCGGGTTCAAGTCCGGGCTCTGGCTGGGCCACTCAAGGACATTCTGAGAGTTGTCCTAAAGCCACTCCTGTGTTGTCTTGGCTGTGTGCTTAGGTCGTTGTCCTGTTGGAAGGGGAACTTTCACCCCAGTCTGAGGTCCTGAGGTCCTGAGTGCTCTGGAGCAGGTTTTCATCAATGATCTCTCTGTACTTTTCTCCGTTCATCTTTCCCTCGATCCTGACTAGTCTTCCAGTCCCTGCCGCTGAAAAACATCCCCCCCCAGCATGATGCTGCCATCACCATGCTTCACCATAGGGATGGTGCCAGGTTACCTCCTGACGTGACGCTTGGCATTCAGGCCAAAGAGTTCAATCTTAGTTTCATCAGACCAGAGAATCTTCTTTCTCGTTGTCTTTAGGTGCCTTTCGGCAAACTTCAAGCAGGCTATAATGTGCCTTTTACTGAGGAGTGGCTTCCGTCTGACCACGATAAAGGTTCTCCCATCTCCACAGAGAAAGTCTGGAGCTCTGTCAGAGTGACTATCGGGTATTTGGTCACCTCCCTGACCAATGCCCTTCTCCCCCGAGTATTTTCATCACTTTTATTTCCATGACTAAATTATATTTAAAAACACATTTTTTTCATGCCTTATATTGTATCTCTGCAGCAGACAGAGCACTATTTTTTTTAAATAAAATTGCAGCATTGAATCACAATACATATAGAATCGTGAGAATCACAATACATATAGAATCGTGAGAATCACAATACATATAGAATCGTGAGAATCACAATACATATAGAATCGTGAGAATCACAATACATATAGAATCGGCAACTAAGTATGGTGATAATGTTATATGGTGATAATGTAATATGGTGATAATGCTGTATGGTGATAATGCTGTACGGTGATAATGTTGTGCAGTGATAATGCTACACGGTGATAGTGATAATGTATGGTGATAATGTTGTATGGTGTATGGTGATAATGTTGTATGGTGAAAATGTTGTATGGTGATAATGTTGTATCAGATTGTATGGTGATAGTGTTATATGGTTTAATAGATCTATACCCTGAAATCACCCATCTGGTTCTGCCTGCTTTGTTTTATCGGAACATCTTGTGATATTATGAAAAGACATGGACATTACCACTCCAGAAACCAGATTATTTACAAAGATATTGTCTGAGGTTGTCTGAAATCACCCACTCCAGTTCTGATGCTAGTGATGGACATTAACATCTTGTGTCTGATGCTAGTGATGGACATTACCACTCCAGTCTGAACCAGATGATTTACAAAGACATACTCCAGAGGTTGTGCTGAGTGATGGACATTACCACTCCAGTCTGATGCTAGTGATGGACATTACCACTCCAGTCTGATGCTAGTGATGGACATTACCACTCCAGTCTGAAGCTAGTGATGGACATTACCACTCCAGTCTGATGCTAGTGATGGACATTACCACTCCAGTCTGATTACCACTCCAGTCTGATGGACATTACCACTCCAGTCTGATGCTAGTGATGGACATTACCACTCCAGTCTGATGCTAGCTTAGTGATGCTAGTGATGGACATTACCACTCCAGTCTGATGGACATACCACTCCAGTCTGATGGACATTACCACTCCAGTCTGATGCTAGTGATGATGGACATTACCACTCCAGTCTGATGCTAGTGATGGACATTACCACTCCAGTCTGATGCTAGTGATGGACATTACCACTCCAGTCTGATGCTAGTGATGGACATTACCACTCCAGTCTGAAGCTAGTGATGGACATTACCACTCCAGTCTGATGCTAGTGATGGACATTACCACTCCAGTCTGATGCTAGTGATGGACATTACTCACTGATGCTAGTGATGGACAGTCTGATGCTAGTGATGGACATTACCACTCCGAATACAAGATGATGGACATTACCACTCCAGTCTGATGCCGGGACATTACCACTCCAGTCTGATGCTAGTGATGGACATTACCACTCCAGTCTGATGCTAGTGATGGACATTACCACTCCAGTCTGATGCTAGTGATGGACCATTCCAGTCTGATGCTCCAGTCTGATGCTAGTGATGGACATTACCACTCCGCTGATGCCCATTACCACTCAGTCTGATGCCAGTGATGGACATTACCACTCCAGTCTGATGCTAGTGATGGACATTACCACTCCAGTCTGAGTGATGGACATTGCCACTCCAGTCTGATGCTAGTGATGGACATTACCACTCAGTCTGATGCTAGTGATGGACATTACCACTCCAGTCTGATGCTAGTGATGGACATTACCACTCCAGTCTGATGCTAGTGATGGACATTGCCACTCCAGTCTGATGCTAGTGATGGACATTACCACTCCAGTCTGATGCTAGTGATGGACATCAGTCTGATGCCGTGATGGACATTACCACTCCAGTCTGATGCCGGTGATGGACATTCCACTCCAGTCTGATGCTGATGGACATTACCAGTCTGATGCTAGTGATGGACATTACCTCCAGTCTGATGCTAGTGATGGACATTCCCGCTCCAGTCTGATGCTAGTGATGGACATTACCGCTCCAGTCTGATGCTAGTGATGGACATTACCGCTCCAGTCTGATGCTAGTGATGGACATTACCACTCCAGTCTGATGCTAGTGATGGACATTACCACTCCAGTCTGATGCTAGTGATGGACATTACCACTCCAGTCTGATGCTAGTGATGGACATTACCACTCCAGTCTGATGCCAGTGATGGACATTACCACTCAGTCTGATGCCAGTGATGGACATTACCACTCCAGTCTGATGCCAGTGATGGACATTACCACTCCAGTCTGATGCTAGTGGGGACATTACCACTCCAGTCTGATGCTAGTGATGGACATTACCACTCCAGTCTGATGCTAGTGATGGACATTACCACTCCAGTCTGAAGCTAGT
>NW_027011758.1:0-22346 GCF_036934945.1 Oncorhynchus masou masou | reverse complement strand
CTGTCAGTATTATGCTCCTAGTGTTTTGGAGTGACCGGTAAAATATCGGTAATGACCGATGATAATACGTAACCCCTCTGCTCTCTGCGCCTGACTCCAACCCACGACTCCTAGAAGACGTGACAGTGTGGCTTATTTTCCCCAGTGTATCTATCCCTGTGTTTCCTGTCTCTCTGTGCCAGTGTATTTATCCCTGTGTTTCACTGTCTCTCTGTACCAGTGGTATTTGGTCCCTTGTGTTTCCTGTCTCTCTGTGCCAGTGTATTTATCCCTGTGTTTCCTGTCTCTCTGCACCAGTGTATTTATCCCTGTGTTTCCTGCCCTCTCTGTGCCAGTGTGTTTATCCCTGTGTTTCCTGTCTCTCTGTACCAGTGTATTTATCCCTGTGTTTCCTGTCTTTCTGTGCCAGTGTATTTTATCCCTGTGTTTCCTGTCTCTCTGTGCCAGTGTATTTATCCCTGTGTTTCCTGTATCTCTGTGCCAGTGTATTTATCCCTGTGTTCCTGTCTCTCTGTACCAGTGTATTTATCCCTGTGTTTCCTGTCTCTCTGTGCCAGTGTATTTATCCCTGTGTTTCCTGTCTCTCTGTACCAGTGTATTTATCCCTGTGTTTCCTGTCTCTCTGTGCCAGTGTATTTATCCCTGTGTTTCCTGTCTCTCTGTGCCAGTGTATTTATCCCTGTGTTTCCTGTATCTCTGTGCCAGTGTATTTATCCCTGTGTTTCCTGTCTCTCTGTGCCAGTGTATTTATTCCTGTGTTTCCTGTATCTCTGTGCCAGTGTATTTATCCCTGTGTTTCCTGTCTCTCTGTACCAGTGTATTTATCCCTGTGTTTCCTGTCTCTCTGTGCCAGTGTATTTATCCCTGTGTTTCCTGTCTCTCTGTACCAGTGTATTTATCCCTGTGTTTCCTGTCTCTCTGTGCCGGTGTATTTATCCCTGTGTTTCCTGTCTCTCTGTACCAGTGTATTTATCCCTGTGTTTCCTGTCTCTGTGCCGCGGTGTATTTATCCCTGTGTTTCCTGTCTCTCTGTGCCAGTGTATTTATCCCTGTGTTTCCTGTATCTCTGTGCCAGTGTATTTATCCCTGTGTTTCCTGTCTCTCTGTACCAGTGTATTTATCCCTGTGTTTCCTGTCTCTCTGTGCCAGTGTATTTATCCCTGTGTTTCCTGTCTCTCTATACCAGTGTATTTATCCCTGTGTTTCCTGTCTCTCTGTACCAGTGTATTTATCCCTGTGTTTCCTGTCTCTATGTACCAGTGTATTTATCCCTGTGTTTCCTGTCTCTCTGTGCCAATGTATTTATCCCTGGGTCTCCTGTCTCTCTGTACCAGTGTATTTATCCCTGTGTTTCCCGTCTCTATGTACCAGTGTATTTATCCCTGTGTTTCCTGTCTCTCTGTGCCAGTGTATTTATCCCTGTGTTTCCTGTCTCTCTGTACCAGTGTATTTATCCCTGTGTTTCCTGTCTCTCTGTGCCAATGTATTTATCCCTGTGTTTTCTGTCTCTCTGCCTTGTGCCCTTATGAATACATCTTTCCACCCAAAGAACACCATCCCTACAGTAAAGAACACCATGTCTACAGTAAAGAACACCATGCCTACAGTAAAGAACACCATGCCTACAGTAAAGAACACCATGTCTACAGTAAAGAACACCATGTCTACAGTAAAGAACACCATGTCTACAGTAAAGAACACCATGTCTACAGTAAAGAACACCATGTCTACAGTAAAGAACACCATGCCTACAGTAAAGAACACCATGTCTACAGTAAAGAACACCATGTCTACAGTAAAGAACACCATGTCTACAGTAAAGAACACCATGTCTACAGTAAAGAACACCATGCCTACAGTAAAGAACACCATGTCTACAGTAAAGAACACCATGTCTACAGTAAAGAACACCATGTCTACAGTAAAGAACACCATGTCTACAGTAAAGAACACCATGTCTACAGTAAAGAACACCATGTCTACAGTAAAGAACACCATGCCTACAGTAAAGAACACCATGTCTACAGTAAAGAACCACCATGCCTACAGTAAAGAACACCATGTCTACAGTAAAGAACACCATGCCTACAGTAAAGAACACCATGCCTACAGTAAAGAACACCATGTCTACAGTAAAGAACACCATGCCTACAGTAAAGAACACCATGCCTACAGTAAAGAACACCATGTCTACAGTAAAGAACACCATGCCTACAGTAAAGAACACCATGCCTACAGTAAAGAACACCATGTCTACAGTAAAGAACACCATGTCTACAGTAAAGAACACCATGTCTACAGTAAAGAACACCATGTCTACAGTAAAGAACACCATGCCTACAGTAAAGAACACCATGCCTACAGTAAAGAACACCATGCCTACAGTAAAGCATGGTGGTGGCAGCATCCTGTTGTGGGGTGTTTCTCTTCAGCAGGGACTGGAGCACTTGTCAGGATAGAAGGGGAAATGGACAGTGCAAATTACCGACAGATTCTTGAGGAAAACCTGCAGCTCTCTGCCAGGAAGTTGAAAATGGGAAGATGGATCACATGACAATGGCCCAAAGCACCCCGCCAAAGCAACAGTACAGTGGCTGAAGGACAAAAAGGTGAATGTCCTTGAGTGGCCTAGTCAGAGCCCTGACCTAAATCCCATCGAGAATCTGTGGAATGACTTGAAGAGTGCAGTCCATGAACGGTTACATGGCAATTTGACTGAGCTTGAACAATTCTGCAAGGAAGAATGGGCAAATATTGCACAGTCAAGGTGTGCAACGTTAGTAGAGATGTATTCAAAGAGACTCATGGATGTAATTCAAGCTAAAGGTGGTTCCACCAAGTATTAACTCAGGGGGTGTTCACTTATCCAAATAGGCCATTTTATTGTTTTCAATTAAATACCTTTTCAGAGATTTTTGGAGAAAAACATTTGCTTGGATGTTGTGGGTTACTGTGTGTAAATAAAGGCCGGGAAAAGTCTGATTTGATGTGTTTTCATTTCAGGCTGTAAGTCAACAAAAGGTGAACATTTTGAAAGGGGGGTGACTTTCTATACCCACTGTACATTATGAATATCTATCCTTCTGATGTCTAGTCAGTCCACTCATCTAAACCTGGCCTTCAAGGACCGGGATCAGGATAGTATTTATTTACCTAGCTGTTCAACAATCCTCAGGACCTCTTAGAACACACACGCACACACACGGCCAGTTACCCTCTGAGCACTTCCTAAATCTAACCAAACAGAGACAGCCTGCTGCTTTGTGCTCCATGATGAGGGGATCCAAGCAGGAGATTCTGGGTCTGTAGCAACCTGGGAGGCTGTTGAGTCACTGCTACAGCTGTGTGAACCTCCTCTGACTGGTACTGATAACCACAGAGGGGTCGGAAAACCACACTTCCTGTTACCAATCTTTGGATCTACAATCTCTATGCGAGAGACAATAGAAAAGTAATAATACATAATTATAAAATAAATAATAAATACACAATGAGTATCGATAAGCAGGCTATATACACAGGGTACCAGTACCGAGTCCATGTGTTGGGTACCTGGTTCTGTCAGTCTCTATGGGGAGTTCAGACATGTTCCCAATAGAGAGAGTACAGGGTGGAGTATGAGAGAGTACAGGGTGGAGTATAAGAGAGAGTACAGGGTGGAGTATAGAGAGAGAGTACAGGGTGGAGTATAGAGAGAGAGTACAGGGTGGAGTATAGAGAGAGTACAGGGTGGAGTATAGAGAGAGTACAGGGTGGAGTATAGAGAGAGTACAGGGTGGAGTATAGAGAGAGTACAGGGTGGAGAATAGAGAGAGAGTACAGGGTGGAGTATAGATATAGACAGGGTGGAGTATAGAGAGAGAGTACAGGGTGGAGTATAGAGAGGGAGTTCCGGGTGGAGTATAGAGAGAGAGTACAGGGTGGAGTATAGAGAGGGAGTTCCGGGTGGAGTATAGAGAGAGAGAGTATAGGGTGGAGTATATAGAGAGAATTCAGGGTGGAGTATAGAGAGGGAGTTCAGGGTGGAGTATAGAGAGAGAGTACAGGGTGGAGTATAGAGAGGAGTTCAGGGTGGAGTGTAGCGAGAGAGTACAGGGTGGAATATAGAGAGAGAGTACAGGGTGGAGTATAGAGAGGGAGTTCAGGGTGGAGTATAGAGAGGGAGTTCCGGGTGGAGTATAGAGAGGGAGTTCCGGGTGGAGTATAGAGAGAGAGTACAGGGTGGAGTATAGAGAGAGAGTACAGGGTGGAGTATAGAGAGAGAGTACAGGGTGGAGTCTAGCGAGAGAGAACATGGCGGACAAGAGGGAGAGAGAACAGGGAGGAGTATAGAGAGAGACTACAGGGTGGTGTATAGAGAGAGAGATCAGGGTGGAGTATAGAGAGAGTACAGGGTGGAGTATAGAGAGAGAGTTCAGGGTGGTGTATAGAGAGAGAGTAGAGGGTGGAGTATAGAGAGTACAGGGTGGAGTATAGAGAGATAGTACAGGGTGGAGAATAGAGAGAGTACAGGGTGGAGTATAGATATAGTACAGGGTGGAGTATAGAGAGAGAGTACAGGATGGAGTATAGAGAGAGAGTTCAGGGTGGAGTATAGAGAGGGAGTTCAGGGTGGAGTATAGAGAGGGAGTTCCGGGTGGAGTATAGAGAGGGAGTTCCGGGTGGAGTATAGAGAGAGGGTACAGGGTGGAGTATAGAGAGGGAGTTCCGGGTGGTGTATGAGAGAGAGTACAGGGTGGAGTATAGAGAGAGAGTACAGGGTGGAGTATAGAGAGAGGTTCAGGGTGGAGTATAGAGAGAGTACAGGGTGGGTATAGAGAGAGAGTACAGGGTGGAGTATAGATATAGTACAGGGTGGAGTATAGAGAGAGAGTACAGGATGGAGTATAGAGAGAGAGTTCAGGGTGGAGTATAGAGAGGAGTTCAGGGTGGAGTATAGAGAGGGAGTTCCGGGTGGAGTATAGAGAGAGGGTACAGGGTGGAGTATAGAGAGGGAGTTCCGGGTGGAGTATAGAGAGAGAGAGAGTATAGGGTGGAGTATAGAGAGAGAGTTCCAGGGTGGAGTATAGAGAGGGAGTTCAGGGTGGAGTATAGAGAGAGAGAGTACAAGGTGGAGTATAGAGAGGGAGTTCAGGGTGGAGTGTAGCGAGAGAGTACAGGGTGGAATATAGAGAGAGAGTACAGGGTGGAGTATAGAGAGGGAGTTCAGGGTGGAGTATAGAGAGGGAGTTCCGGGTGGAGTATAGAGAGGAGTTCCGGGTGGAGTATAGAGAGAGTACAGGGTGGAGTATAGAGAGAGAGTACAGGGTGGAGTATAGAGAGAGAGTTCAGGGGTGGAGTGTAGAGAGAGAGTACAGGGTGGAGTATAGGGAGAGAGTACAGGGTGGAGTATAGAGAGAGACTACAGGGTGGTGTATAGAGAGAGAGATCAGGGTGGAGTATAGAGAGAGTACAGGGTGGAGTATAGAGAGAGTTCAGGGTGGTGTATAGAGAGAGAGTAGAGGGTGGAGTATAGAGAGAGTACAGGGTGGAGTATAGAGAGATAGTACAGGGTGGAGAATAGAGAGAGTACAGGGTGGAGTATAGAGATAGTACAGGGTGGAGTATAGAGAGAGAGTACAGGATGGAGTATAGAGAGAGATTCAGGGTGGAGTATAGAGAGGAGTTCAGGGTGGAGTATAGAGAGGGAGTTCCGGGTGGAGTATAGAGAGGGAGTTCAGGGTGGAGTATAGAGAGAGGGTACAGGGTGGAGTATAGAGAGGAGTTCAGGTGGAGTATAGAGAGAGTACAGGGTGGAGTATAGAGAGAGTACAGGGTGGAGTATAGAGAGAGAGTACAGGGTGGAGTATAGAGAGAGAGTACAGGGTGGAGTATAGAGAGAGAGTACAGGGTGGAGTATGAGAGAGAGTACAGGGTGGAGTATAGAGAGAGAGTACAGGGTGGAGTATAGAGAGGAGTACAGGGTGGAGTATAGAGAGAGAGTTCAGGGTGGAGTATAGAGAGAGAGTACAGGGTGGAGTATGAGAGAGAGTACAGGGTGGAGTATAGAGAGGGACAGGGTGGAGTATAGAGAGAGAGTACAGGGTGGAGTATAGAGAGAGAGTAGAGGGTGGAGTATAGAGAGAGAGTTCAGGGTGGAGTGTAGAGAGAGAGTACAGGGTGGAGTATAGGGAGAGAGTACAGGGTGGAGTATAGAGAGAGACTACAGGGTGGTGTATAGAGAGAGAGATCAGGGTGGAGTATAGAGAGAGTACAGGGTGGAGTATAGAGAGAGAGTTCAGGGTGGTGTATAGAGAGAGAGTAGAGGGTGGAGTATAGAGAGAGTACAGGGTGGAGTATAGAGAGATAGTACAGCGTGGAGTATAGAGAGAGTACAGGGTGGAGTATAGAGAGATAGTACAGGGTGGAGTATAGATAGAGAGTACAGGGTGGAGTATAGAGAGAGAGAGTACAGGGTGGAGTATAGAGAGAGAGTACAGGGTGGAGTATAGATAGAGTACAGGGTGAAGTATAGAGAGAGAGTACAGGGTGGAGTATAGAGAGAGTACAGGGTGGAGTATAGAGAGAGAATACAGGGTGGAGTATAGAAAGAGTACAGGGTGGAGTATAGAGAGAGAGTACGGGGTGGAGTATAGAGAGAGTACAGGGTGGAGTATAGAGAGAGAGTACAGGGTGGAGTATAGAGAGAGTACAGGGTGGAGTATAGAGAGAGAGTATAGGGTGGAGTATAGAGAGAGAGTACAGGGTGGAGTATAGAGAGAGAGTACAGGGTGGAGTATAGAGAGAGTACAGGGTGGAGTATAGAGAGAGAGTTCAGGGTGGTGTATAGAGAGAGAGTAGAGGGTGGAGTATAGAGAGAGTACAGGGTGGAGTATAGAGAGATAGTACAGCGTGGAGTATAGAGAGAGTACAGGGTGGAGTATAGAGAGATAGTACAGGGTGGAGTATAGATAGAGAGTACAGGGTGGAGATATAGAGAGAGAGTACAGGGTGGAGTATAGAGAGAGAGTACAGGGTGGAGTATAGATAGAGTACAGGGTGAAGTATAGAGAGAGAGTACAGGGTGGAGTATAGAGAGAGTACAGGGTGGAGTATAGAGAGAGAATACAGGGTGGAGTATAGAAAGAGTACAGGGTGGAGTATAGAGAGAGAGTACGGGGTGGAGTATAGAGAGATTACAGGGTGGAGTATAGCGAGAGAATACAGGGTGGAGTATAGAGAGAGAGTACAGGGTGGAGTATAGAGAGAGAGTACAGGGTGGAGTATAGAGAGAGAGTACAGGGTGGAGTATAGAGAGAGAGTACAGGGTGGAGTATAGAGAGAGAGTACAGGGTGGAGTATAGAGAGAGAGTACAGGGTGGAGTATAGAGAGAGTACAGGGTGGAGTATAGAGATATTACAGGGTGGAGAATAGAGAGAGAGTACAGGGTGGAGTATAGAGAGAGAGTTCAGAGTGGAGTGTAGAGAGAGAGTACAGGGTGGAGTATAGGGAGAGAGTACAGGGTGGAGTATAGAGAGACTACAGGGTGGTGTATAGAGAGAGAGATCAGGGTGGAGTATAGAGAGAGTACAGGGTGGAGTATAGAGAGAGAGTTCAGGGTGGTGTATAGAGAGAGAGTAGAGGGTGGAGTATAGAGAGAGTACAGGGTGGAGTATAGAGAGATAGTACAGGGTGGAGTATAGAGAGAGTACAGGGTGGAGTATAGAGAGATAGTACAGGGTGGAGTATAGATAGAGAGTACAGGGTGGAGTATAGAGAGAGTACAGGGTGGAGTATAGAGAGAGAGTACAGGGTGGAGTATAGATAGAGTACAGGGTGAAGTATAGAGAGAGAGTACAGGGTGGAGTATAGAGAGAGTACAGGGTGGGGTATAGAGAGAGAATACAGGGTGGAGTATAGAGAGAGTACAGGGTGGAGTATAGAGAGAGAGTACGGGGTGGAGTATAGAGAGAGTACAGGGTGGAGTATAGAGAGAGAGTACAGGGTGGAGTATAGAGAGAGAGTACAGGGTGGAGTATAGAGAGAGAGTACAGGGTGGAGTATAGAGAGAGAGTACAGGGTGGAGTATAGAGAGAGAGTACAGGGTGGAGTATAGAGAGAGAGTACAGGGTGGAGTATAGAGAGAGTACAGGGTGGAGTATAGAGAGAGATACAGGGTGGAGTATAGAGAGAGTACAGGGTGGAGTATAGAGAGAGTACAGGGTGGAGTATAGAGATATTACAGGGTGGAGAATAGAGAGAGAGTACAGGGTGGAGTATAGAGAGAGAGAGTACAGGGTGGAGTATAGATATAGTACAGGGTGGAGTATAGAGAGAGAGTACAGGATGGAGTATAGAGAGAGAGTTCAGGGTGGAGTATAGAGAGGGAGTTCAGGGTGGAGTATAGAGAGGGAGTTCCGGGTGGAGTATAGAGAGAGGGTACAGGGTGGAGTATAGAGAGGGAGTTCCGGGTGGAGTATAGAGAGAGAGAGAGTACAGGGTGGAGTATATAGAGAGAATTCAGGGTGGAGTATAGAGAGGGAGTTCAGGGTGGAGTATAGAGAGAGTACAGGGTGGAGTATAGAGAGAGAGTAGAGGGTGGAGTATAGAGAGAGAGTAGAGGGTGGAGTATAGAGAGAGTACAGGGTGGAGTATAGAGAGAGTACAGGGTGGAGTATAGAGACAGTACAGGGTGGAGTATAGAGAGAGAGTACAGGGTGGAGTATAGAGAGAGTAGAGGGTGGAGTATATAGAGAGAGTAGAGGGTGGAGTATAGAGAGAGAGTAGAGGGTGGAGTATAGAGAGAGTAGAGGGTGGAGTATATAGAGAGAGTAGAGGGTGGAGTATAGAGAGAGAGTACAGGGTGGAGTATAGAGAGAGAGTACAGGGTGGAGTATAGAGAGAGAGTACAGGGTGGAGTATAGAGAGAGTACAGGGTGGAGTATAGAGAGAGAGTACAGGGTGGAGTATGAGAGAGAGTACAGGGTGGAGTATAGAGAGAGACTACAGGGTGGAGTATAGAGAGAGTACAGGGTGGAGTATAGAGAGAGTACAGGGTGGAGTATAGAGAGAGTACAGGGTGGAGTATAGAGACAGTACAGGGTGGAGTATAGAGAGAGAGTAGAGGGTGGAGTATAGAGAGAGTAGAGCGTGGAGTATATAGAGAGAGTAGAGGGTGGAGTATAGAGAGAGAGTAGAGGGTGGAGTATAGAGAGAGTAGAGGGTGGAGTATAGAGAGAGAGTAGAGGGTGGAGTATAGAGAGAGTAGAGGGTGGAGTATATAGAGAGTAGAGGGTGGAGTATAGAGAGAGTAGAGGGTGGAGTATATAGAGAGAGTAGAGGGTGGAGTATAGAGAGAGAGTACAGGGTGGTGTATAGAGAGAGAGTACAGGGTGGAGTATAGATTGAGTACAGTGTGGAGTATAGAGAGAGTACAGGGTGGAGTATAGAGAGAGAGTACAGGGTGGAGTATAGAGAGAGTACAGGGTGGAGTATAGAGAGAGAGTACAGGGTGGAGTATAGATAGAGAGTGCAGGGTGGAGTATAGATAGAGAGTACAGGGTGGAATATAGAGAGAGAGAGTACAGGGTGGAGTATAGAGAGAGAGTACAGGGTGGAGTATAGAGAGAGTACAGGGTGGAGTATAGAGAGATAGTAAAGGGTGGAGTATGAGAGAGAGTACAGGGTGGAGTATAGAGAGATTACAGGGTGGAGTATAGAGAGAGAGTACAGGGTGGAGTATAGAGAGATTACAGGGTGGAGTATAGAGAGAGAGTACAGGGTGGAGTATAGAGAGAGTACAGGGTGGAGTATAGAGAGAGTACAGGGTGGAGTATAGAGAGAGTACAGGGTGGAGTATAGAGAGAGTACAGGGTGGAGTATAGAGACAGTACAGGGTGGAGTATAGAGAGAGAGTACAGGGTGGAGTATAGAGAGAGTACAGGGTGGAGTATATAGAGAGAGTAGAGGGTGGAGTATAGAGAGAGAGTAGAGGGTGGAGTATAGAGAGAGTACAGGGTGGAGTATAGAGAGAGTACAGGGTGGAGTATAGAGACAGTACAGGGTGGAGTATAGAGAGAGAATACAGGGTGGAGTATAGAGAGAGTAGAGGGTGGAGTATATAGAGAGAGTAGAGGGTGGAGTATAGAGAGAGAGTAGAGGGTGGAGTATAGAGAGAGTAGAGGGTGGAGTATAGAGAGAGAGTAGAGGGTGGAGTATAGAGAGAGTAGAGGGTGGAGTATATAGAGAGTAGAGGGTGGAGTATATAGAGAGAGTATCGGGTGGAGTTTAGAGAGAGAGTACAGGGTGGAGTATAGAGAGAGAGTACAGGGTGGAGTATAGAGAGAGTACAGGGTGGAGTATAGAGAGAGAGTACAGGGTGGAGTATAGAGAGAGAGTACAGGGTGGAGTATAGATAGAGACTAGAGGGTGGAGTATAGAGAGAGTACAGGGTGGAGTATAGAGAGAGAGTACGGAGTGGAGTATATAGAGAGAGTAGAGGGTGGAGTATAGAGAGAGAGTAGAGGGTGCAATTTATAGATAGAGTACAGGGTGGAGTATAGAGAAGAGTACAGGGTGGAGTATAGAGAGAGTACAGGGTGGAGTATAGAGAGAGTACAGGGTGGAGTATAGAGAGAGTACAGGGTGGAGTATAGAGAGAGTACAGGGTGGAGTATAGAGAGAGTACAGGGTGGAGTATAGAGAGAGTACAGGGTGGAGTATAGATAGAGTACAGGGTGGAGTATAGAGAGAGAGTACAGGGTGGAGTATAGAGAGAGTACAGGGTGGAGTATAGATAGAGTACAGGGTGGAGTATAGAGAGAGTACAGGGTGGAGTATAGAGAGAGAGTACAGGGTGGAGTATAGAGAGAGTACAGGGTGGAGTATAGATAGGGGAGAGGAAAATAAATACTATTAGCTGAAACCCACAAAATTGAGGCTCACCTGAGTTCTAGCCAAGCAGCTGGCGGTCAGGGCACAGGGACGCACGCACACACCCACATGCACACACACACATGCACACACACAAATGCACACACACACACACAAACACACGCACACACACACGCACACACACACATTCAGAAGACAGACTCCTATTAGAGCTAATAAAGCTATCTGCTCCTGTCAGATTATAGCAGTGCAGCATCTAGCTTCATTGGTTCCAATTTACATTTCTCAAAGAGCCAGACCCCGTCTCAAATTGAGCCAAGCGTGGGGAATATGAGAGCAGAAAATGAGATGGCTCTATCTGACGCTGTTTCTCCAGCTGCAAGGGCCGGAAATCTCCACCAAAATCCCACGCACTAACACACACACGTGTACATGCACGTGAAGGTCCACATGCACACACTCATTACACAAAGACGCACAAACGAATGCAAGAACACTCACACAAAACGCTCACACACTCTCGCGTCAGTGTGTCTGCCCAGTTAGTCAACCTCAGAGTCTCAGAACGCAGGGCTCTTTGCGGTAACTAACAGTAAGGAACGGTATTAAGAGCAGTCTGAGTTGGCTACTGCTGGTCTCTGGTCTCTGGTCTCTCTGGTCTCTGGTCTCTGGTCTCTGGTCTCTCGGTCTGGGAACAACCCACATGGAGGCAGCCAGGTGAATCAGAGACAGGCAGTAGACCCACAGGCCCAACATGTCCATCTGAATGAGTGTTTATTGAAGATTTCAGCTCAGCAGTAAGTTGTACACCGAGGTGTAGGCAGACAGGCTGGGCAGTGGGCACAGTGTCTGCAGAAACACATCAAAATGATATAGGAATCTTCTAGTCTACTCAGGTCAGCACAGAATATGTATAGGCTCTCTGGAATCTGGAGCCCACCTGTTGTGACTGCAGGTTGTGTGTGTGTTAGCGTCTGCGGTGGTCTGTGACTGCAGGTTGTGTGTGTGTTAGCTTCTGTGGTGGTCTGTGACTGCAGGTTGTGTAGGGCTGCAGTAGTCTGTGACTGCAGGTTGTGTGTGTGTTAGCGTCTGCGGTGGTCTGTGACTGCAGGTTGTGTAGGGCTGCAGTTGTCTGTGACTGCAGGTTGTGTAGGGCTGCAGTTGTCTGTGACTGCAGGTTGTGTGGGAGCTGCAGTTGTCTGTGACTGCAGGTTGTGTAGGGCTGCAGTAGTCAGACTGCAGGTTGTGTAGGGCTGCAGTAGTCTGTGACTGCAGGTTGTGTAGGGGCTGCAGTAGTCTGTGACTGGGTTGTGTAGGGCTGCAGTAGTCTGTGACTGCAGGTTGTGTAGGGCTGCAGTAGTCTGTGACTGCAGGTTGTGTAGGGCTGCAGTAGTCTGTGACTGCAGGTTGTGTAGGGCTGCAGTTGTCTGTGACTGCAGGTTGTGTAGGGCTGCAGTAGTCTGTGACTGCAGGTTGTGTAGGGCTGCAGTAGTCTGTGACTGCAGGTTGTGTAGGGCTGCAGTAGTCTGTGACTGCAGGTTGTGTAGGGCTGCAGTTGTCTGTGACTGCAGGTTGTGTAGGGCTGCAGTAGTCTGTGACTGCAGGTTGTGTAGGGCTGCAGTTGTCTGTGACTGCAGGTTGTGTAGGGCTGCAGTAGTCTGTGACTGCAGGTTGTGTAGGGCTGCAGTAGTCTGTGACTGCAGGTTGTGTAGGGCTGCAGTAGTCTGTGACTGCAGGTTGTGTAGGGCTGCAGTAGTCTGTGACTGCAGGTTGTGTAGGGCTGCAGTTGTCTGTGACTGCAGGCTGTGTAGGGCTGCAGTAGTCTGTCTGCAGGTTGTGTAGGGCTGCGGTAGTCTGTGACTGCAGGTTGTGTAGGGCTGCAGTAGTCTGTGACTGCAGGTTGTGTAGGGGCTGCAGTTGTCTGTGACTGCAGGCTGTGTAGGGCTGCAGTAGTCTGTGACTGCAGGTTGTGTAGGGCTGCAGTAGTCTGTGACTGCAGGTTGTGTAGGGCTGCAGTAGTCTGTGACTGCAGGTTGTGTAGGGCTGCAGTTGTCTGTGACTGCAGGTTGTGTAGGGCTGCAGTAGTCTGTGACTGCAGGTTGTGTAGGGCTGCAGTGGTCTGTGACTGCAGGTTGTGTAGGGCTGCAGTAGTCTGTCTGGGCAGGTTGTGTAGGGCTGGTAGTCTGTGACTGCAGGTCGTGTAGGGCTGCAGTTGTCTGTGACTGCAGGTTGTGTAGGGCTGCAGTAGTCTGTGGCTGCAGGTTGTGTAGGGCTGCAGTAGTCTGTGACTGCAGGTTGTGTAGGGCTGCAGTGGTCTGTGACTGCAGGTTGTGTAGGGCTGCAGTAGTCTGTGACTGCAGGTTGTGTAGGGCTGCAGTAGTCTGTCTGCAGCCAGGCATGTCTGCAGGTTGTGACTGTGTGTTCAGGGTGAAGTGTTCTCCTCCCATCATGAATTATTCAAACTGAGTGTGGCTGTGTCTGATGCTGCTGCTGGTTCCCCTCACAGCTCATACTTGCATGTAAACACTCTCTCTCTCACTCTCACTCTCTCTCTCTCTCTCTCATTCTCTCTCTCTCTCTCTCTAATACTCTCTCTACTGATTTATTGTGAGATATTAGATAACAGCACTCTTCACACTGCTTCCTACAGGCCTCCCACACAAACACAACTCACACACAAACACACAGAGAGCACTATTTTTGTGGCGGGAACATGTAAGCGCACCCCCCCCCCCCCCCCCCAGGTGCCATCGCTCACAAACCTGCCTCCTCCCAGCGGGTTACTGCTCTAGCCTCCCTGGGCAAGGCCTCCCTGCCACCGGCTAAAATACTGACGCCCGGGCAGGGAGAGAACCATACCAAGCACCACGCATACAGACTCCATTACTGTCGCCTATATTCACACACACGTACAATACAGAGCCATTCTTCATTTTATGCTGCGCACTTCACTCAAAGACACATTTACACTGAGAAAATACACTGATCCGTTTGGTGCAAGAATCGCTCCGAATCAGCCAATACAATATCTGAATATGACATAACTTCATGCCAAATTATCCCCCCTAAAACGAACAGTCCTAAAAGAGGCCATATCAGCCTACTTTCTCCGTTAGCCTCCTCCTGCGGTATATTAAGCGCAATACGGAACACAGTATAGTAGCTCACCAAAGTTTGTCCAGGATTTACATAAGCACTGCTGAATTGCAGAAAAGGGTATTTGTTTCTGTAAACATGGGTGTGTAGCAATATAGGCAGTCTGTAATGACTAAAAGCATGTGGGCCAATATGCATTTGATCAAAGTCATATTGAAACCATGATCATAATATGGATATGGTGATACAATTCTGGATTGGCCTATACTGAATTGTTTTCTCTGAACAGCATATAATTCAACTCGAATTATGCGTATATTCTATGGTATGGTACATTTCACAAATCGTTTTCTTTATTTTGATGTATTTTATATTTTCTATAAAAACAACCATTAACCTATGGAAAGTGGGAATAAATCACATCACCAAGTTTTGGTACATCACAGAATAATCTGACCATGAATGGCCTCCGCTTTAGAACACATTCAACAACTCAATCATTCATAGGCTATGGCTTGTAAAATATACAAATGTGCTTCTAAAACGTTACCAATATATTATCAGAAAAAAATATACATGCTTCATGGGGTCGGTTCAAATTGGTTTTGGCAATGAGAAGACCCCAAGGTCCTGAAGAAAAAACAATACCCTCATACAGGAACAGTTGGCCATAACGAGGAGGAAAACTAGAGCATGTCTCAACTTTCCCGGTGTTGCAAAAGGCCTCAGTTAATTCAAACGAAAACAATCAAATAAATAAATACAAAAATACGTATATACAGGCCAAAGTAAATAAATAAATTAACATTTGTAGGCCTGATAGGCAAACTTCGGATCCCTAAAATCTTCATTTTAACATGAAAATGCGTCGGTCATGCGTAATGCGAAGCATGTGCGTGTATGTTGAAATTGTACCTCGTCGAAGTTGTTGAAAACGTTTTTCTTTCACCATAAATAAACACAAGAGGAGCTAGAAGTTAGCAATAAGAATAAAACATATATTTAGGCTAATTATAAAGAGTATTGTCATCATCAGAATCATTAGGCCTATAATTAATGATAATGATGAATAACCTGTGTAATTATCGTTATTATAATTACCATGATTAACCTCTACATTCTGAGAACCATTAAAGGTGACATAGAATCGTAGTCTTCCTGAAATAGGCTAGTTTTAAACGTCTAAAACTTCCCACGTTTTCATTGCCCTTACTCTTTAACTTATCACAAAACACACACACATGGTCAAGTTGTCCAACACGCCTATATCACAGTGTATTTTTTAGAGTATGGGTTTTATATAATGCGGCCCATGCGAGTCGTGTGGGTTCCGCTCGAAGCCCCAAAGTAGGGCGTTACGGGTTGGAAGAGTGGTTGGACTGCATTACTACTGTAGTTGGATTTTTACGACTTTCTTTGCTCTGAAATGATAGATTATATGATATCTGGCAACAAAACGCAGTGGATATTTCCAAAAGGACGTTAAAGGATGTCCTAAAAGAGTAAGAGTAACCACAACAGAATCTGCATGTGGTCACGCTGTCCAACAGACAGAGGAAACTTACATTTTTTATAAATAACACATTTGCCTAAATAACAGCATTCTAACACGTAGGCTACGTGCAGAGTTATCAACCTAGATGGGCCTGGTCTATAGTCTAGGCCCATAGTTTATTTTCGGTTCACTTTAAAATGATATGGTCAATTTATAAATAAGGTTAATTGTCGTTGTCAATATGTAAACATTTTCTTCACAGATATGTAGCCTATCAAATACATATTTTCCTGAAAATATAGATGCATAGACCTAATCCTACATTTTTCGGGCAAGGCAATAACCTAGGCCTACTAAAATAAGCGAAACTTTTATAGCCATGTCCCCATTTTTAGTTCTGCACTCTTAAACGCAAATAAACCGATATGATAGTTCCACGTTGTTTCAATGTTGAAATAAACGTAGAGAATTCAGATTTGTGCTAAACATTTGATTTATGAGAGGACTTTAGTAGCCTGTGAAAGGGAGGGGTTTCTGACTTGACCGGGCCATGATGACACGGTGCATCTAGCACAAAAACAGTATTAAACAAGGGAGACAATTCCTCTCTCCTCTCCTCTGCAGAGCATGAGCTTTCTGTTTCTGATAGAAGGGTTTTTATTTCTATTATTACAGATGGGATATGCAAGAGCTCGTGAGGCTTCACGGTGAGAACGGCTCGACACTGACCTCCCTGGCAGACAGACAGGGTGTTGCGGACAGCCATCATTAGGTGCACACCATAGCAGACGTCATAAATAATAAGTAATAGGCTTATCACGAGTAGACCTATACCCTGTAATTGTCCTCGGGTTGAGTGGAGGCTACAGCAATATTTCCTGAACACAAATTGTACATATCAACTAGGCCTACAAATCGACTAAATTGCATCTCCATAGCTTACATTAGCACCATACCAGACACAGACCGAACTTCATGAACAACACATCAGTTCATAAACAGCCTAAATAGGCCGAAACAATAATTAAGCTAACATAAAAAATGGAATGACTAGGCCTATATTTGACTTCAATACTGTAGGCTATGTCGAGGACTGGCCCGAGCTGTGTGAAATCGAGCTGTGTGGGCTCCTGGAAATAGTGAGGTGAATAAAAGTACGAAACAGTAAAAGCAGAAGTCGATAGGCTATTCACGTGCTGTTTCATCGAAAATATCAAAGATGAAATCATCTCAAAATATCTAAAGTTTCTGAAAACAAAAGACATTAGCCAGATTAATGCCAGAGACCCTTGCATTTAATTAGCCAATATATCAAATAGAAAAACAAAAGTCACTTCATAATCTCCAAGTTTGGTTTATTAACCGGTGATAGACTGACGGCCTGTGAGTTAGACAATAATATAAAGAAGATGGGAAGAGGCGGCAGGCGCGTGCAGTATAGTGTACACGCATGGAGCGAGGACTAACCGCTTTGTAGAAATAATAACTCCTTCCCGGTATAATACATTATAATACAT
Organism: Oncorhynchus masou masou; assembly: GCF_036934945.1. Lineage (NCBI taxonomy): Eukaryota > Metazoa > Chordata > Actinopteri > Salmoniformes > Salmonidae > Oncorhynchus > Oncorhynchus masou. The sequence continues at coordinate 5,365 of NW_027011758.1, read as the reverse complement.
TGACCATGTTAAATAGCTCTGATATGGGTTGAAATCTAGGCGAACGTATTACCCAAAGACAGAAGTTGTTTTATGTGGCCTAAACTTTGACCACTCACGGTGCATGGCCCATAGGCCTAATCTGACATTTGAGCAGTATTCGTTGTTCATTTTGATGCCATATATTCGCAAGCCATTTTTTATAGGCCTATTCAAGCGTTGTGCTTCCCTACAAGAAGAACGCAAACGTGATGCTGGTCGCCCATGAAAGCTGTATAGGCGTACATGATGTACTGCCACGTTGTTGCAACAAAGAATACGCCGGGGAAATGCAGTCTAGTCGCTCGCATGTTAACGGTTGTTCAATGTCTTCAACTATTCACTTCAACTGTATATAGGAATATGCCGATATGTTAACAATTTAATTATGTTACAATTCGTAATTTAACATTTTTTTAAATATTATATTACATGTTCTCTACTTTGAATTATTCCCATGTAGTAACAACTCAATTATAGCATGACAATAAATCATTACATTTTACTGAGCTCACCCCTTGATTAGTATTTGGCTCTGTCTGACTATCGACGGTCCATGTAGCCTACATTAATTTCGTAATCAAAGTGCAATTACAGATGAGCCTTGCCCTTTGGAACTATAGGCCAGTCATCTCATCATTTGCGCCTGTGTGTGTGTGTGTGTGTGTGTGTGTGTGTGTGTGTGTGTGTGGTGTGCACGCGCGCGCAAGTGCGAGCGATAATAAACAACCTATCGAGATTGGCCTATTTAAGAAAAAGTAGTCAATGGGTTAATCAATGGAAATATCGAGTGGATGATTCCTTGCGTTAAGGGATTTATTCTTTAGAGTGTGCGTGTTCCTTCCAGCACGTCTCCATAAAGTGGGCTATATTGATATAATCCAATACACCATCCGTGTGAATGAATACTAATGAATATGAATCGGCTGCATTTTCTAAATCACATCTATTTAGGCTAACGTCTGATCAGCTTGGATAAGAAGCTAAACGGGGTCCACTGCCTGCCCTGGTCCTTTACTGTGCGATGCAGCGCTTGGACTGCCTGCTTCTACTCCGTATTGTTATGGGACAATAGCCTACATGGACATTTGTGAGTAATAACACCAAACATCAACATCTACACTTTGTCATCTGCGTTTCAAAATGTAGGCTATTATTCTCACTATTTGGAGAAGAACTATGGCATGCCAAACGATACTTCCAACCGAGATGCACGGGAAGCCCGGTGTTAACTGTCCAAAGCTGATTATCGTGATGCCCCCAGCTGATTATCGTGATCCCACCATCCGATTCCAGTTTCCACCGATTTACCATCCGGTCAATAACTCGTAATGAGGGTTTAAAACGCCACACCGAGTCCGTGCATCAATCCTTCTATCGCATTGAAGCTTGGGTCAACACACATCACAGTGGGTTAAACTAATTAAACGGTTATTTACAAATGTGCTAAAATACCGCCATGACAATATTTGGACATTATCGAATGGTCGAACATGACATATCCTGTCCATTCCATCCACAGCATCAGCGCAGTCAGAACCACCTTCCTTCAAATGCATGCCGTCCAGACTGTGAGACGAGCCGCTGCAGCAAGATGTACTATAGCTCTGTCTGTGAGCGAACACTTTTCTTACATGGATCTCACACTCTCGCTTCCTTTATGTCCGGCCCTCTCTCACTTACTCTTACCTTCATTGGACGGGTGGATGATCAGAAGTGCTGAGCGGATAAACGACAAGATGAACAGTAAAATAAAAAGTAGTATTGGTTTCGCGCGCGGGTTGCAATCCATGACGGCAGGCAGTTCAGAGGGCAAGACAGCGCGAGGTACATAACTCCGTGCAGCATTCGCCACTGAAAGATGTGAGCTCGTTCTCCCGTTCACGCACGAGGCTCCTGTTCAACTCGGCTCCAGGGCTGATGTCAACTTTGACACCGGAGAACGAGGAGGAGTCAGCGCTCTGTCTCTCTCTTTCTCTCTCTCATATTCTCTCACACTCTTCACTCTCCCTCTCTCCCTCTCCGCGCTGAACGAAAAGGAGACAGGCTCTAGCGGGAGGCTTCCGTGTTCCGCAGGGTCCTACATATCTAAATTGGTTTGCTATATAAGTGTTTCCCAACTCATCATCAAGGTCTGGTTATATTAATCCGCTGTGTAGTGCTAGAGCACAAACCGAACTCAGCCTCAGGACTGAGTTTTGGAAACCCTGGTTCCGATAAAGAGACGCTCAAGTTCACAGGGTGTCATTTCCCCGACAGATGATCAGTAGAAAACACAAGCCTCCCGCATTCCATCTCCATGCATTAGCCCCAGAAAAACATACAGCCCCATTCTCACACTGGACTGATCCCAATAAATTAAAACAGATTGGCATGTGAATAGTCTGCATTTAAATGATACAAATAGGAAAAGGGATGATTGCATTATTTCATTTATGAGTCAACAGTGTTACCCTAGCCTGGTCCTTGTTCTAGCCCAGAACGAACACATCTGATTTCTCATTCAAGGCCCAGTGCAGTCAAAAACGTGATTTTCCTGTGTTTTATGTACATGCCCACACTATGAGTTTGGAATAAAACTGTGGACAAGTAGTATAATCCCCTTTTAGTGTAAGAGCTGTTTGAAAAATAATGCCTAACGTGTCAGCCTGTTTTGGTGGGAGTTTTGGCATGGCTACATCACCAGGCTGTAAATTAGTTAATATAAACAAAAGAAAGAGAGTTCTAAACCTCTCTGCCAAAAACAGCTAGTTTTCCATTTTCCCTTCCAGACCGCTCCCAGACAGCCCTGGCAAAATTCTTGCTTGAGAAATTGCTCTTTGCCAAGAAGCCATTTTTGTTTATTTTTGATCATTTGAATTGAAAACAATCACAGTAAGGTACTTCATTGTTACCCAGAAATGATTTGATATTGAGAAAAAATGTCTGCATTGGCCCTTTAAGCCTTAGTTGATCAGTTGATAAAGCAATGGGCAAGAACAGCAATGCACCTTTAGGTCTGGCCCTCATGCACCCCTATGGGTCTAGCCCCTCATGCACCCTTTGGGACTAGCCCCTCATGCACACCTTTGGGTCTAGCCCCTCATGCACCCCTTTGGGTCCTAGCCCCTCATGCACCCCTTTGGGTCCTAGCCCCTCATGCACCCCTTTGGGTATAGCCCCTCACGCATCCCTTTGGGTCTAGCCCCTCACGCACCCCTTTGGGTCTAGCCCCTCATGCACCCCTTTGGGTCTAGCCCCTCATGCACCCCTTTGGGTCTAGCCCCTCATGCACCCCTTTGGGTCTAGCCCCTCATGCACCCCTTTGGGTCTAGCCCCTCATGCACCCCTTTGGGTCTAGCCCCTCATGCACCCCTTTGGATCTAGCCCCTCATGCCCCCTTGGGTCTAGCCCCTCATGCGCCCCTTTGGGTCTGGCCCCTCATGCACCCCTTTGGGTCCCCAGGAGGAGCAGGATTGGGAAACCATGAGTTAGAGGGTGGCCTTGTTGTCGTGACGTGGTGTAGCATGTCCTGTCCTGCTGAGGCCCCTGAAACACTCTGCTTCACAATGCCCAGCCCCTTCCTCTGCCTGCAGTGACGTCTCACACACACACCCTGAGAAACCAGCCCAGGACAGCTGCAGGGTGGAGAGAGGGGAGAAGAGTGAGCGAGATACAGAATCACTGCTTCAGAATCAGTATTTGTCAATGCAATATTATTATTATTATATTATAGTACATTATGTATGTTTTCATCCAAACCAATTTATCTTAATTGATTTTAGCTTAGTAATTAATGGTTCAATAGCACAACAATGTGGAGCAATTTCCCCTCCTGTGAGTATTTCATTTATAACTCTCAAGATGTCTATAAATTCAGTGGTTGGCTCTGGGCAGGGTGTGTGACACAAGGATTTATTGCAGGTTTAAGACATGTCCCCTCTCATCATAAATTACCCTCTACATACATCTCTCTAACTCAAACGTTACACACACTAGGAGATGCATAATGGAAGGAAATGGATATCTATGAATTTCAGGGAACATTAGAAGATGTTTTTATGTACAGGGTTTATGTACATTTACTATTGGAGTTCACTATGGACTATTCTACCCATGTCACTTGTAAATCAGTAAAATAAATCAAAGTTTATTGGTCGTGAACACAGATTTGCAGATGTTATCGCAGGTGTAGAGATATGCTAGCTCCAACAGCGCAGTAATACTTAGCAATAATAATAAAAATAAACAAACAATAGACATATAATCTAGAGTAATAAAGAAATTAAGAAATATCAGAACGAGCAAATAACCTTTAATTATTTTTGAATGTATTTTGTTTTATTATATGGACATACCTGTAGTCAGCATGCCTATTGCACACTCAAAACTTGTGATATATGTGGCATTGTGTTGTGTGACAAAACTGATAATTTTAGAATGGCCTTTTATTGTCACTAGCACAAGGTGTGTAATGATCTTGCTGTTTAATCAGCTTCTTGATATGCCACAACTTTCAGGTGGATGGATTATCTTGGCAAAGGAGAAATGCTCACTAACAGGGATGTAAACAGATTTGTGTACAACATTTCAGAGAAATAAGCTTTTTGTGCATATATAACATTTCTGGGATCTTTTATTTCAGCTCGTGAAACATGGGACCAACACTTTCCATGTTGCTTTTATATTTTTGTTCAGGGTAATGAACATGTTTTCTATTGTAGTTGGACTAGCCAGAGAGCGAGAAACAGATATCGTTCCTCTGCTTGGCCTTTTCCCTGGATTACAGTAAACTAAAACGCTTTTATTGTCAATGAGCATCAGTCCATTTGTGAACCCCTCCAACGGAACAAGGCGACAGCTATAGTGGTATATTGATTCACAGAAGAGAATGTAAGCGCTGATGTGACCTGACGTGCTGCACTGCAGCTCCTAGCGAACAAAACAGATGTGGCTCGTGTGGCCACCCTGTAGAGCACAGCAATAGTACTATTGGTCATTATTACAGGGACTTTGTATTTTAAAGATGGTACTCAATAAGATGTGAGGTGACGATATTCAAGAAGTAGAACATTAGATGTTATTCATGACCGGTCAGCACGGGCTCACTTTTATCACTAGTTGTAATAGGAGCACAGAGTTGGACGGTATCAGTTATGAACAGTATTAGTGGTATTAGGAGTAGCCAGAAGGAGAGGCTGGGCCGGTTGCTGTCGGAATTAGTCTATGTCTATGGCTTTCAGAAGGGGATTCTCTGTGACGGGATTGGTCCGGAGCCCAGATAAACCACAGGGACATTCCCACACCATTCTTACTCTCTACACCCAGCCTTGCTGATATATCCTGTCAGATTCCTGATCTGATCTCA
>NW_027011757.1:12500-17500 GCF_036934945.1 Oncorhynchus masou masou | reverse complement strand
ATCTTCCCACAAAGAGAAGTATACAGGTTTGAAATAACATCCTCTAAAATTCTACTACCAATCAATTGGATCCGTTTCAACAACAACTCTGGTCCTGGGGGAAACAAATGCAACCAAGAGGAAACAAAGCAGACTGAAGGAAGCGCTAAGAGAGAATAATGAGTCTCTGGCCCTGAGTCCAACAGGATCTAAGAGGTGTTAACCTGTTAACCCTGTTAGAGGTGTTAACCCTGTTAGAGTGTTAACCCTGTTAGAGGTGTTAACCCTGTTAGAGGTGTTAACCTGTTAACCCTGTTAACCTGTTAACCCTGTTAGAGGTGTTAACCTGTTAGAGGTGTTAACCCTGTTAGAGGTGTTAACCTGTTAACCCTATTGAAAGTGTTAACCCTGTTAGAGGTGTTACCTGTTAGAGGTGTTAATCCTGTTAGAGGTGTTAACCTGTTAACCCTGTTAGAGGTGTTAACCTGTTAGAGGTATTAACTCTGTTAACCTGTTAGAGTGTTAGCCTGTTAACCCTGTTAGAGTGTTAACCCTGTTAGAGGTGTTAGCCTGTTAACCCTGTTAGAGGTGTTAGCCTGTTAGAGGTGTTAACCTGTTAACCCTGTTAGAGGTGTTAGCCTGTTAGAGGTGTTAACCTGTTAACCCTGTTAGAGGTGTTAACCCTGTTAGAGGTGTTAGCCTGTTAACCCTGTTAGAGGTGTTAGCCTGTTAACCCTGTTAGAGGTGTTAACCATGTTAGAGGTGTTAACCCTGTTAGAGGTGTTAACCTGTTAACCCTGTTAGAGGTGTTAACCTGTTAGAGGTGTTAACCTGTTAACCCTGTTAGAGGTGTTAACCATGTTAGAGGTGTTAACCCTGTTAGAGGTGTTAACCTGTTAAAGGTGTTAACCTGTTAACCCTGTTAGAGGTGTTAACCTGTTAGAGGTGTTAACCCTGTTAAAGGTGTTAACCTGTTAGAGGTGTTAACCCTGTTAGAGGTGTTAACCCTGTTAGAGGTGTTAACCTGTTAGAGGTGTTAGCCTGTTAACCCTGTTAGAGGTGTTAACCTGTTAACCTGTTAACCCTGTTAGAGGTGTTAACCTGTTAGAGGTGTTAACCCTGTTAGAGGTGTTAACCCTGTTAGAGGTGTTAGCCTGTTAACCCTGTTAGAGGTGTTAACCTGTTAGAGGTGTTAACCTGTTAGAGGTGTTAACCCTGTTAGAGGTGTTAGCCTGTTAACCCTGTTAGAGGTGTTAACCCTGTTAGAGGTGTTAACCTGTTAGAGGTGTTAACCCTGTTAAAGGTGTTAACCCTGTTAGAGGTGTTAACCTGTTAACCCTGTTAGAGGTGTTAACCTGTTAACCTGTTGGAGGTGTTAACCTGTTAGAGGTGTTAACCTGTTAGAGGTGTTAACCCTGTTAGAGGTGTTAGCCTGTTAACCCTGTTAGAGGTGTTAACCTGTTAGAGGTGTTAACCCTGTTAGAGGTGTTAGCCTGTTAACCCTGTTAGAGGTGTTAACCCTGTTAGAGGTGTTAACCTGTTAGAGGTGTTAACCCTGTTAAAGGTGTTAACCCTGTTAGAGGTGTTAACCTGTTAGAGGTGTTAACCCTGTTAAAGGTGTTAACCCTGTTAGAGGTGTTAACCTGTTAACCCTGTTAGAGGTGTTAACCTGTTAACCTGTTAGAGGTGTTAACCTGTTAGAGGTGTTAACCTGTTAACCCTGTTAGAGGTGTTAACCCTGTTAGAGGTGTTAACCCTGTTAGAGGTGTTAACCCTGTTAGAGGTGTTAACCTGTTAACCCTGTTAGAGGTGTTAACCTGTTAGAGATTTTAACCCTGTTAGAGGTGTTAACCTGTTAACCCTGTTAGAGATGTTAACCTGTTAAATTTAACTAGGCAAGTCAGTTAAGAATAAATTCTTATTTACACTGACTGCCTAACCCCGGCCAAACCATAACCCCGACATTACTGGGCCTATTGTGCTCCACCCTATGGGACTCCCAATCACAGCCGGTTGTGATACAGCCTGGATTTGAACCAGGGTGGCTGTAGTGACAACTACAGCTTTGCAATGCAGTGCCTTAGACAGGTGTGCCACTCGGGAGATTTGCTTGATGTTATAATGAAGAATTCACGGCATAAACACACACACAAATGCTCACAAACGCACTCACACACACACAACCTGTTGCTTTCGTAACCTGACAGAGCTAACCTGGGAAGATGAGGAGAAAAAGTATATGAAAAGATTGGAATAAAGATGAAAACAGAATGTTGACATATCCTCTCTCTCCCCCTCTCTTTTATTATCCAGCTGTTGTCTCTCTAGAGCTTCTCTCTAGGAGATCAGCTGTTTAACGGACAAGTTCTTCTCTCTAGGAGATGAGCTGTTTAACAGACAAGTTCTTCTCTCTAGGAGATCAGCTGTTTAACGGACTAGGTCTTCTCTCTAGGAGATGAGCTGTTTAACAGACAAGTTCTTCTCTCAAGGAGATCAGCTGTTTAACGGACAAGGTCTTCTCTCTAGGAGATCAGCTGTTTAACAGACAAGTTCTTCTCTCTAGGAGATCAGCTGTTTAACGGACAAGTTCTTCTCTCTAGGAGATCAGCTGTTTAACGGACAAGGTCTTCTCTCTAGGAGATCAGCTGTTTAACGGACAAGTTCTTCTCTCTAGGAGATCAGCTGTTTAACGGACAAGTTCTTCTCTCTAGGAGATCAGCTGTTTAACAGACAAGTTCTTCTCTCTAGGATATCAGCTGTGTTTAACAGACAAGTTCTTCTCTCTAGGAGATCAGCTGTTTAACAGACAAGTTCTTCTCTCTAGGAGATCAGCTGTTTAACGGACAAGTTCTTCTCCCCCACAGTCCCCATAGAAGATGTCTTGGAACACACTCCACCAGGAGTGTGTGGGCCGATACAGATAGCAGCTTTTTGTTAGAACGGTTCGACACACACACACACACACACACACACACACACACACACACACACACACACACACACACACACACACACACACACACACACACAAATGTATGCCCACACACAATTTCGCTCTCACACACACACACACACACATACACACACACACACAGACTTTCTCTCTCTTGGTTCAGTGCGTACACCAGCAGTGATTGCCAGGCAGGCCCGGTCTTGACATTTCTATGTCTTTGGGGCTCCCGTCTCGCTGGGACCCGAGAGGGGGTGCGTTCAAAAGGCCGAGGATTCTGGGATGCGGGGGGGGGGGGCGCGTCAGGCTCCATCTCTAACCTCTCCTCCACAGATCTGACATCCAGCTGCATTCTAGAGGAGAGGAGGGGAATCAATCTCTGTTGACTCAAGAGTTGATACAGCAGGATAAAGCATTAAAAGCAATACCTTTCATTTCTCCTCTGTCAGGGTGGGGTTGGGGGATGGGTTACTCGCTATGCTTTCAAGACGGAAAACGAGTGTAAACATGATTTTCTCTCTCTCCCTCTCTATCTCCATCTCTCTGTCTCATTGAGAGGTTGCTTGCGTTAAGGGTGGGGCTCTAGACAGAGGATACATTCTTTGCATTAAGTGTAAGCCTCCAGTCAAGATGGGATGGTCTGAGTGGTACAGAGTGGAGACTCCAGTCAAGATGAGATGGTCTGAGTGGTACAGAGTGGAGACTCCAGTCAAGATGAGATGGTCTGAGTGGAGAACACCAGTCAAGATGAGATGGTCTGAGTGGAGAACACCAGTCAAGATGAGATGGTCTGAGCTGTAGAACACCAGTCAAGATGAGATGGCTCACAGTCAAGATGAGATGGTCTGGAGCTGTACAGAGTGGAGAACACCAGTCAAGATGAGATGGCCTGAGTGGAGAACACCAGTCAAGATGGGATGGTCTGAGTGGAGAACACCAGTCAAGATGAGATGGTCTGAGCTGTACAGAGTGGAGACTCCAGTCAAGATGAGATGGTGTGAGTGGAGAACACCAGTCAAGATGAGATGGTCTGAGCTGTACAGAGTGGAGACTCCAGTCAAGATGAGATGGTCTGAGTGGTACAGAGTGGAGACTCCAGTCAAGATGAGATGGTCTGAGTGGTACAGAGTGGAGACTCCAGTCAAGATGAGATGGTCTGAGTGGAGAACACCAGTCAAGATGAGATGGTCTGAGTGGAGAACACCAGTCAAGATGAGATGGTCTGAGCTGTACAGAGTGGAGACTCCAGTCAAGATGAGATGGTCTGAGCTGTACAGAGTGGAGAACACCAGTCAAGATGAGATGGTCTGAGTGGTACAGAGTGGAGACTCCAGTCAAGATGAGATGGTCTGAGTGGAGAACACCAGTCAAGATGAGATGGTCTGAGTGGAGAACACCAGTCAAGATGAGATGGTCTGAGCTGTACAGAGTGGAGACTCCAGTCAAGATGAGATGGTCTGAGCTGTACAGAGTGGAGAACACCAGTCAAGATGAGATGGTCTGAGTGGTACAGAGTGGAGACTCCAGTCAAGATGAGATGGTCTGAGTGGAGAACACCAGTCAAGATGAGATGGTCTGAGTGGAGAACACCAGTCAAGATGAGATGGTCTGAGTGGAGAACACCAGTCAAGATGAGATGGTCTGAGCTGTACAGAGTGGAGACTCCAGTCAAGATGCGATGGTGTGAGTGGAGAACACCAGTCAAGATGAGATGGTCTGAGCTGTACAGAGTGGAGACTCCAGTCAAGATGAGATGCTCTGAGTGGAGAACACCAGTCAAGATGAGATGGTCTGAGTGGAGAACACCAGTCAAGATGAGATGGTGTGAGTGGAGAACACCAGTCAAGATGAGATGGTCTGAGTGGAGAACACCAGTCAAGATGAGATGGTGTGAGTGGAGAACACCAGTCAAGATGAGATGGTGTGAGTGGAGAACACCAGTCAAGATGAGATGGTGTGAGTGGAGAACACCAGTCAAGATGAGATGCTCTGAGTGGAGAACACCAGTCAAGATGAGATGGTCTGAGTGGAGAACACCAGTCAATATGAGATGGTCTGAGTGGAGAACACC
>NW_027011757.1:0-7500 GCF_036934945.1 Oncorhynchus masou masou | reverse complement strand
CATATATTTTGAGCTACAACCACTGAATCAAATCCATATATTTTGGCCTACAACCACTGAATCAAATCCATATATGTTGGCCTACAACCACTGAATCAAATCCATATATTTTGGCCTACAACCACTGAATCAAATCCATATATTTTGGCCTACAACCACTGAATCAAATCCATATATTTTGGCCTACAACCACTGAATCAAATCCATATATTTTGGCCTACAACCACTGAATCAAATCCATATATTTTGGCCTACAACCACTGAATCAAATCCATATATTTTGGCCTACAACCACTGAATCAAATCCATATATTTTGGCCTACAACCACTGAATCAAATCCATATTTTTTGGCCTACAACCACTGAATCAAATCCATATATTTTGGCCTACAACCACTGAATCAAATCCATTAATTTTGAGCTACAACCACTGAATCAAATCCATATATTTTGAGCTACAACCACTGAATCAAATCCATATATTTTGAGCTACAACCACTGAATCAAATCCATATATTTTGAGCTACAACCACTGAATCAAATCCATATATTTTGAGCTACAACCACTGAATCAAATCCATATATTTTGAGCTACAACCACTGAATCAAATCCATATATTTTGGGCTACAACCACTGAATCAAATCCATATATTTTGAGCTACAACCACTGAATCAAATCCATATATTTCGGGCTACAACCACTGAATTAAATCCATATATTTTGAGCTACAACCACTGAATCAAATCCATATATTTTGAGCTACAACCACTGAATCAAATCCATATATTTTGAGCTACAATTAGTGATGTTACATTTGATACCAGGATCTCTGAGGCACTCGTCAAAATCGCTAAGCAGCTAACTCAGAAGCAGTGTGCCGATGCGTGCATCACTTTATCAGAAGGACGTCAAAATGCGAGATCCCCCATTGATTTCACAGTGGTTCCGGTGTTTTCTTCGACTCCAAGCCGCTTTCAGACAACGACCTCTACTGGACACCGTACTTACAAATATAGGACAGCGGAGTCAATCACCACCTTCCGGAGACACCTGAAACCCCACCTCTTCAAGGAATACCTAGGATAGGATAAAGTAATCCTTCTCACCCCCTTAAATGATTTAGATGCACTATTGTAAAGTGGCTGTTCCACTGGATGTCAGAAGGTGAATTCACCAATTTGTAAGTCGCTCTGGATAAGAGCGTCTGCTAAATGACTTAAATGTAATGTAATGTAAATGTATAGTTAGGATTTTGGACAAAACCTTCCACTTGATTGGTTGCTTAGCAGGTAGAGTAGGGGACTATGGAAAAGTTATGGACGTGAGGGTATGAGGTTGTGAAGGCATAATGTTTAGAAAATAGTTGAATGTGAAACCACACATTCTACACTTTTGTTCAAATCATTTGTTGTATTTAGTATGGTATGACGTACCTGTTATTCCCACTGATTATCGGCTACTTAAGCCAATGACTCATCGCTTCTCCACAGAGTTTTGATGAAAATGAAAACAGTGTAGAAAAAATAAACGTCTCTGATAAGCACACATCGCTATTTTATTGCTGACCGGCAAATGTCAGTAATGTGATTTGTGAACAGATGATGAAGTTCAGAGTAATGAAGGGTTTTTCGGCATAATTTGGTGAAAGCAGCGCCAAAGCCTTCAGAAAGACTTGTTTTCCCATCACTAAATTAAAGATATTCTCAGTATAAACTATTCAGGCACCTAAACTCAGGTATGGCTCTACCCGAGCCAATCTGTTACCGACCAAAGCGTGCTCTCCTCCCAGGCCAAAGGTCAACAGAGCACGTTACGAACTCTTTCCAGGAAATCCGTCTTGGAATGTTCCTTCATGATATCCACAAAAATACGTTTTAAACCGTAACGATAATAATTCCATGTACACACATCCTAAACAACAGTTTTACATAAAACCCACACTTCAAGAACTTGTGGCGTAACTTCCTGTTTAAGACACACCATACACAGATTCATGAAGTAATTCACCCCCTGGGGATAATTAATAACCTTGGTTATTCCCATCAACCAACAAAATGTTCCTCGATGACTCGCAAACTAATGAGCGTCATGCGTAACGTGCACCAGCACTTCAACACGGAAACAGCACGTCGCTCCAGACAAACTTCAGCTAGGTTTCAATTATAGGTTTATCTCTCCTAAAACACTTGATTCTTATTCTAACAATATATTTCACATTGCTAGAGGATGTACATATAAAAATGGGCAGCTTTATACACGCCATAAACATTGTAAACAAGTTCCATTGTTTTAGTAACTGGCGTGCACAACAACACTCGACTGCGCCTTATTGTCAAAGTATTGCTGGCGAACGGAACGCGCTACTCTCTTTAGTTACAGGATTAGTGGCTATACCTTGAAGAGATACAATAGGAGAGCTTCTCTAACAAATCATTTCTTAAAAAGTGTCATTGTCTAGGGTCACGGACATGCCCTCCGTGACAAACCCTGAATCAAATCCACAGATTACAAACCCTAGAATTAAAGGGGAGGGAGGGAAAAAAGAGGAGGGAGGAGGAGGAAGGAAGGAAGGAAGGAAGGAAGGAAGAAGGAAGGAAGGAAGGAAGGAAGGAAGGAAGGAAGGAAGGAAGGAAAGAGGAGAAGAGGAGGGAAGGAAGGAGGGGAGTAAGAAAGAGGAGGAAGGGGGAGTGGAGTGAGGAGGATGGAGGAGAGGAGGAAGGAGATTGAAGGAGCAGGAGGAGAGGAAGAAGGGGAGGAGGAGGAGGGAGGGAGGGGGAGGGAGGGAGGAAGGAGGAGAGAGGGATGAGGGAGGAAGAGGAAGGATGAGGGGAGGGAACAAGGGAGGAAGGAGGAAGGAAGGGAGAAGGAAGGAAGAGGAAGGAGGGAGGATGAGGGGAGGAGGAAAGAGGAGGGAGGAATGAGGATGGAAGAGGGGAGGAGGGAGGAAGGAGAGATGGGAGGAGGAAGGAGGGGGAGGAGAAGGGAGGAGGGAGGGAGGAGGAAGGAGAAGGAACAAGGGGAGGAAGGGGGAAGGAGGGAGGATGAGGGGAGGGAACAAGGGGAGGAAGGAGGAAGAAAGGAGATAAGAAAAGGAAGAGGAAGGAGGGAGGATGAGGAGGAGGAAGGAGGAGGGGAGGTATGAGGATGGAAGAGGGGAGGAAGGAGGAAGGAGAGGATGGGAGGAAGAAGGTGGAGAAGGTTCTGTAGAGTAAAGGAGTGATTCGCTGGGTTTTGTGATCACTGATCTTAGAGGAATCAACAGACCACCACATTGTGTCAACAGACCACCACATTGTGTCAACAGACCACCACATTGTGTCAACAGACCACCACGTTGTGTCAACAGACCACCACATTGTGTCAACAGACCACCACATTATGTCAACAGACCACCACGTTGTGTCAACAGATCACCACATTGTGTCAACAGACCACCACATTGTGTCAACAGACCACCACATTGTGTCAACAGACCACCACATTGTGTCAACAGAACACCACATTATGTCAACAGACCACCACATTGTGTCAACAGACCACCACATTGTGTCAACAGACCACCACATTGTGTCAACAGACCACCACATTGTGTCAACAGACCACTACATTGTGTCAACAGACCACCACATTGTGTCAACAGACCACCACATTGTGTCAACAGACCACCACATTGTGTCAACAGACCACCACATTGTGTCAACAGACCACCACATTGTGTCAACAGACCACCACATTGTGTCAACAGACCACCACATTGTGTCAACAGACCACCACATTGTGTCAACAGACCACTACATTGTGTCAACAGACCACCACATTGCGTTAACAGAACACCACATTGTGTTAACAGAACACCACTACCTATTCCACCTTTTCAAGTACTGAGATTTGGGCAAAACGTCTTAAATAAAGAAGACCCTATGCAATACAAACGTCTTAAATTAGCCTTCCTTCTATGCAATACAAACATCTTAAATTAGCCTTCCTTCTATGCAATACAAACATCTTAAATTAGCCTTCCTTCTATGCAATACAAACATCTTAAATTAGCCTTCCTTCTATGCAATACAAACGTCTTAAATAAGCCTTCCACCCTATGCAATACAAACATCTTAAATTAGCCTTCCTTCTATGCAATACAAACATCTTAAATTAGCCTTCCCCTATAATCATCTTAAATTAGCCTTCCCCCCTATAAACATCTTAAATTAGCCTTCCCCCCCTAAAATCATCTTAAATTAGGCTTCCCCCTAATAAACATTTTAAATTAGCCTTCCCCCCTACAAACATCTTAAATTAGCCTTTCCCCTATAAACATCTTAAATTAGCCTTCCCCCCTATAAACATCTTAAATTAGCCTTCCCCCCATAAACATCTTAAATTAGCCTTCGCCTCTATAACCATCTTAAATTAGCCTTCCCCCCATAAACATCTTAAATTAGCCTTCCTTCTATGCAATATAAACATCTTAAATTAGCCTTCTTCCCTATAAACATCTTAAATTAGCCTTCCTTCAATGCAATATAAACATCTTAAGTTAGCCTTCCTTCTATGCAATATAAACATCTTAAGTTAGCCTTCCTTCTATGCAATATAAACATCTTAAATTAGCCTTCCTTCAATGCAATATAAACATCTTAAGTTAGCCTTCCTTCTATGCAATATAAACATCTTAAATTAGCCTTCCTTCAATGCAATATAAACATCTTAAGTTAGCCTTCCTTCTATGCAATATAAACATCTTAAATTAGCCTTCCCCCCTATAAACATCTTAAATTAGCCTTCCTCCGTTATAAACATCTTAAATTAGCCTTCCCCCTATAAACATCTTAAATTAGCCTTCCCCCTATAAACATCTTAAATTAGCCTTCCCCCCCTATAAACATCTTAAATTAGCCTCCCCCCCTATAAACATTTACATTTACATTTAAGTCATTTAGCAGACGCTCTTATCCAGAGCGACTTACAAATTGGTGAATTCACCTTAAATTAGCCCCCCCTATAAACATCTTAAGTTAGCCTTCCTTCTATGCAATATAACCATCTTAAATTAGCCTTCCCCCCATAAACATCTTAAATTAGCCTTCCTTCTATGCAATATAAACATCTTAAATTAGCCTTCTTCCATATAAACATCTTAAATTAGCCTTCCCCCCTATAAACATCTTAAATTAGCCTTCCCCCCCTATAAACATCTTAAATTAGCCTTCCTCCGTTATAAACATCTTAAATTAGCCTTCCCCGTTATAAACTTCTTAAATTAGCCTTCCCCCCTATAAACATCTTAAATTAGCCTTCCTCCGTTATAAACATCTTAAATTAGCCTTCCCCGTTATAAACTTCTTAAATTAGCCTTCCCCCCTATAAACATCTTAAATTAGCCTTCACCCCTATAAACATCTTAAATTAGCCTTCCTCCGTTATAAACATCTTAAATTAGCCTTCCCCGTTATAAACTTCTTAAATTAGCCTTCCCCGTTATAAACTTCTTAAATTAGCCTTCCCCCCCTATAAACATCTTAAATTAGCCTCCCCCCCTATAAACATTTACATTTACATTTAAGTCATTTAGCAGACGCTCTTATCCAGAGCGACTTACAAATTGGTGAATTCACCTTAAATTAGCCCCCCCTATAAACATCTTAAATTAGCCCCCCCTATAAACATCTTAAGTTAGCCTTCCTTCTATGCAATATAAACATCTTAAATTAGCCTCCCCCCTATAAACATCTTAAATTAGCCCCCCCTATAAACATCTTAAGTTAGCCTTCCTTCTATGCAATATAAACATCTTAAATTAGCCTCCCCCTATAAACATCTTAAATTAGCCTTCCCCCCTATAAACATCTTAAATTAGCCTTCCCCCTATAAACATCTTAAATTAGCCTTCCCCCTACAAACATCTTAAATTAGCCTTCCCCCTATAAACATCTTAAATTAGCCTTCCCCCTATAAACATCTTAAATTAGCCTTCCCCCTATAAACATCTTAAATTAGCCTTCCCCCTATAAACATCTTAAATTAGCCTTCCCCCTATAAACATCTTAAATTAGCCTTCCCCCTATAAACATCTTAAATTAGCCTTCCACCCTATAAACATCTTAAATTAGCCTTCCCCCTATAAACATCTTAAATTAGCCCCCCTATAAACATCTTAAATTAGCCCCCCTATAAACATCTTAAATTAGCCCCCCTATAAACATCTTAAGTTAGCCTTCCTTCTATGCAATTTAAACATCTTAAATTAGCCCCCCCTATAAACATCTTAAATTAGCCTTCCACCCCTATAAACATCTTAAATTAGCCTTCCCCCCCTATAAACATCTTAAATTAGCCTTCCCCCTATAAACATCTTAAATTAGCCTTCCCCCCTATAAACATCTTAAATTAGCCTTCCCCCTATAAAAATCTTAAATTACCCCCTATAAACATCTTAAGTTAGCCTTCCTTCTATGCAATATAAACATCTTAAATTAGCCTCCCCTATAAACATCTTAAATTAGCCTTCCCCCTATAAACATCTTAAATTAGCCTTCCCCCCCTATAAACATCTTAAATTAGCCTTCCCCCCTATAAACATCTTAAATTAGCCTTCCCCCCTACAAACATCTTAAATTAGCCTTCCCCCTATAAACATCTTAAATTACCCCCCTATAAACATCTTAAATTAGCCTTCCTTCTATGCAATATAAACATCTTAAATTAGCCTCCCCTATAAACATCTTAAATTAGCCTTCCCCCTATAAACATCTTAAATTAGCCTTCCCCCTATAAACATCTTAAATTAGCCTTCCCCCTATAAACATCTTAAATTAGCCTTCCCCCCTACAAACATCTTAAATTAGCCTTCCTTCTATGCAATATAAACATCTTAAATTAGCCTTCCCCCTATAAACATCTTAAATTAGCCTTCCCCCTATAAACATCTTAAATTAGCCTTCCCCCTATAAACATCTTAAATTAGCCTTCCCCCTATAAACATCTTAAATTAGCCCCCCCCTATAAACATCTTAAATTAGCCTTCCCCCTATAAACATCTTAAATTAGCCCCCCTATAAACATCTTAAATTAGCCTTCCCCCTATAAACATCTTAAATTAGCCTTCCCCCCTATAAACATCTTAAATTAGCCTTCCCCCTATAAACATCTTAAATTAGCCCCCCCCCTATAAACATCTTAAATTAGCCTTCCCCCTATAAACATCTTAAATTAGCCTTCCCCCTACAAATATCTTAAATTAGCCTTCCCCCTATAAACATCTTAAATTAGCCTTCCCCCTACAAATATCTTAAATTAGCCTTCCCCCTACAAACATCTTAAATTAGCCTTCCCCCCTATAAACATCTTAAATTAGCCTTCCCCCTATAAACATCTTAAATTAGCCTTCCCCCTATAAACATCTTAAATTAGCCCCCCTATAAACATCTTAAGTTAGCCTTCCTTCTATGCAATATAAACATCTTAAATTAGCCCCCCCCTATAAACATCTTAAATTAGC